>NW_025198811.1:4826-5757 GCF_004010195.1 Chiloscyllium plagiosum
AGGCGACTGACTGTGTGGAGTTTGCACATTCTCCCCGTGTCTGCGTGGGTTTCCTCCGGGTGCTCCGGTTTCCTCCCACAATCCAAAGATGTGCAGGTCAGGTGAATTGGCCATGGTAAATTGCCCATAGTGTTAGGTAGGGGGTAGTTGTGTAGGGGTATGGGTGGGTTGCGCTTCGGCGGGGCGGTGTGGACTGATAGGGGAAACTCCTCCATCCACAAACAACTTATTTATACAGGCCCACAGAACGCTATTCACCCCAGAGGCAGTAGTATGTTATTCCTCTCTATCGGGAGATGACTTACTTGCCTGTCCCCAGTCTCTGATTCCAATCTATTCATCACTGTTTCCACACTGTAAGTAATCTAATCTAATCTAATCTAAAACGTCGCCCCTTTACTCCTGTAGATCTGACCAGACCCCCTGCTGTAACATTTCAGTAACTTATTTTGACAAACTCTCCCTAATATACACCAAACCAGACTATTATTTCTTAAGGTAAAGGGAAAGCTACCAATTTCCTTGTCCTGGATGGCAAAGATGTCCCTCATAAGGTCACCCTTGTTCCCACAACAGTAGCTTGTCCTGGCCAGTGGACAAGTCGATGGAACCTCCATCTGAGGAGGATGCAGCGGTCGGTCTCAGCCAACCTTGCTCCAATTGGAAAGATCCCAAGGGACTGCATGACAATACAGCACACCCGATAGGCTGGGGAATCCAGAGTACCCTGAGGTTGGAAGGATCAGCAGGAGTGACAAGTTAAAAGAACCGCAATTCCCTCTTTTGCGGCCTGACCATTCGAGGAAATAAGACTAAAGAGGCTTGTGGGCGGCACGGCGGCACAGTGGTTAGCACTGCTGCCTCACAGCGCCTGAGACGTGGGTTCAATTCCTGCCACAGGGGACTGACTGTGTGGAGTTTGCACGTTCTC
>NW_025198812.1:0-5758 GCF_004010195.1 Chiloscyllium plagiosum
AAAAAAGGAGCAACCTGTTACAGCCAGAAACATTTCCCGTCCTCCATCTTAGACTACCCAGAATCCTATCTTGTTAAACTTGAAAAGATGCAGAAAACATTTACAATGATGTTCCTGGCATTGGAGGGTTTTAGTTATAAGGAGAGGGTGAATAGGCTGGGACCATTTTCCCTGAAGAATCAGAAGCTGATGGGTGACCTTATACAGAGTTTTATAAAATCATGAGGCGCATGGATAGAGTAAACATTCAAGGTCTTTATCCCAGGCTAGGGGAATCCAAAACCAGAGGGCACAGGTTTAAGGTGAAATGGGAAAAATACGACAAAGGGACCTAATGGGCAACTTTTTCATGCAGAGGGTGGTGTTCGCATGGAATGAGCTGCCAGAAGAAGTGGTGAAGGCTGGTAGAATTACAACATTTAAGAGGCATCTGGATGGGTATATGAATAGGAAGGGTCTAGAGGGATATGGGCAATGTGCTGGCAAATGGGACTAGATTAGTTGGGATATCTGGTCGACATGCACGGGTTGGACAGAAGGATCTGTTTCCATGCTGTACAACTCTATCTTTAAGTTATTTATCAACACTTTCCTGCAAGTTTGTTTCCCTTTAACATCAAGAAGGACTCTTTTCTGACTTCAGTGTGGCATTCAGGATTCTCCCTTTGCAGACTGCTGTAAAGGACTGTGGCCTTCTAAACTATCCTGCTGCATGCAAGGAAAAGCAAAATGTTTAACATTAGAATGAGCCTGGGAGAGTTGAGACAAACAATAGACTCAGTGTGAACACCAGATGTTCTTAATTAGAGGCCTGATGCTAGCTACGCTGGCTTTGTCATGGTTACCAAATGAATGGGTCACATCTGATTAGATAAGAAATTTGCAACGTCTTAATATCAGAACTGTCTCCTTATTTTGATTTGGATTCGAATAGAGCGGAAAGATATGAGGCATCTTATCAGAAGTTCAGTCTTTGTCTTTAATTAAAAAATGACTATAGTAGGCCTGGACATGTTAATACAAATTGAAGGGAATCTTAAAATGGATGTGAGAGAATGAATCTTTTTGGATGGATGCTAATAGCGACGTTCCCTGAAAGAACAGATTTCTCAAATTAAAGGTATAAAAAGTTGACACTTGACTCACCTGAAATAGAAGGTTTAGAAGAGAGAATGTTTTGGAAACAAAAACAGTGGAAAACTCAGCAAGTCTGGTAAATAATGTGGAGAGAAAGCAGAGCAGATCCAGTGACCCTTCTTTGGAACATGTTTTGGAAAGCTGTAATAAGCTTGGAGTCGAACTAAATCTTTGAAATGAGAAAAATGTTATGAATAAAGGTTAATAACCCTGTGTTTAATTTTGACAAAAGTAAATTGCGAAGTGCATCACAACTGTTGCTAATATTTAACAACTTGTATACTGACAATGCACATGTAACATTGGTTAGGCCTACGATCATAAGATAACCAAACAAAAGCCATATTCAACAACTCACCACAGATGTCACCAGAAACAAAGCTAAACATCCAAGAACTAACCACTGCTAAACAGCGAGCTGATCTGCATACAAGATTGTATCTCTGAGCCTATATAAAAGACCAAAAGCTTTATCTTGCTAGATGTAAGACAATGTTAAATGTCGAATGTAGCTCTATGTCTATAATGATTTTGATCTAGCCAATGGATGTCAATTCTTCATACTCCATAATGCTGAACTTTGTGATGTGGTAGTATTGTTATTAACTATCAAATAAAGTAGATAGTTAATAAAAGTCTGTCACTGATTTTGATTTGAATAATTCCAGATATTTGTAGGTTAGTTACTACACTTGCAGAAATAACTTGCATTTCCAGGGAGCCTTTAACATAAACCAAATCCCAAATCACTTCACTGAAGTGCAAGTAAAACGTTAAACATCAAACCAGAGGAAGGGAGATAGGCAGGGAATAATCAAAAGCAAGATGATGTGTGCTTTGGGAAGAGAGAAATGGAGAGCTTTAGGCAAAATGCCCTAAGTGTAGAACTAAGCAGTTGAAGACAAGACCATCAATATTGGCTGAAAGCAAGGAGATGCACAAGAAGCTAGAGACACTAGAGCAGAAAATTTAAGGAAAAGTATAAGGAGTAAGTTGGTTGCAGAGTTAGATGAGAATAAAGCAATGAAGGATTACAACATGAGGATGGCATTTGAAAGGCCAGGTGCCACTGCAAGATCAGTGAAAACAGAAGTTACAGCAAGCAAGATAACAAAGCCTAAAATGTATAGAGGGAAAGGCAAAGGGTGAGCCAAAACAGCAGCAGGATACTTACATGTGGATGTTACAAGGGCACAGATGATCATTTTAAGATCAGGCTAGGTCAGTTAGAGGTGGAGTTTGTTGATGTTACGAAGGAAGCTTTAGGAGGTAATTAGGATAGAGAGCAAATGGCATCAAAAGCCAATGCATTTATATAGCAATTTTTACCAGAGTCTAGACCTGCTCCTCGGATGCTGCCTGACCTGCTGTGCTTTTCCAGCACCACTCTAATCTAGAGTCTAGTTTCCAGCATCTGCAGTCCTTGTTTTTACGTTGCAATTTTTACCAGGCATCCCAAAGCACTTCACAGCCAATGAAGTACTTTTCAAATATGGGCACTGTTGTAACGCAAGAGATGCAGAAGCCAACATGCGCATTGCAAATAGCAATATGATAATAAGTGATGTCAGCTGAAGGACAAATATTAGCTCTTATTTGAATATGTGGCAAGGAATATTTTATATCTACTGTACCAGGTAGATGGGACCTCAGTTTAACATCCCATTTGAAAGATGGCAAAATACACTGGAGTGTCAGTCTATACTTTAGTACTCAGGTCCTAGAGTAAACTTAAACACAATCTCAGAAGTAAAAGTCTGCTAATGGAGTCAAACAATGCCATGATTGAACAGCAAACAAAGGTGCAAGACTGGAGCCAGGACAATAGAATTCCTGGCAAGGGAACAAAATTTGTTGAGGGTGCTGTAAATGACAGGTATGACATTCCGAAACCTTTAGGTGGAAAAAACTGACTATCAAACACTGGATGCAATGTTACAGGACAGATATTCTTACTTATACATTACTGCTCAAAATAAACATGTTCAGAGCTTAATAGGTAAATGTTCACATATGAAGCATAAAACAATAACTAATGCTCAAAATAAATTGGGGCGACAAACAATTTCAACCCCAAATCCCCAAAATGCCCTGGAGAATTTGATGGGCGGGAAGTGATAAGGGAGATAGGGAGGAGGAAGAAGGGTGATGGGGAGTTAATTAAGGGCTGGAGGATATGGGCTGTAGAAGGAGGGGCCACAAAAGCAAGACAGGAGCTGCTAAGTGAAGGGATATGGAAGAGGCTAAAAAAAGGAGTACAGGGCATAGGGCAGTTTTAGAACTTTAGAGAAAGGAATATTAAGCTAACTGAGAACCAGGAAACCCTGAAGTCACTGATATAGTGAATTCCTTGCAAATGTAGGAGTCTCTGGCTTAAGGCCGCAGAACTTCAGGAGCCACTAAATGAGAGGGAATTCATAACAGATGTCATCATAATGACCATTGTATCTACTGGGTATTTTAACACTGAACAGTTAAATTTCAGAAAAATTTGCATGTGTTACCATAGCTCAGAACGTCTGACACTCTGACTTACTTGAGGTACAGTGACTATGTCAGAGACAAACATGCAACTGTTAATTTGAACATCACGAGATCACGAAAGGTGTGTTTAGGCTGATGGCATTTTGTGCAGAGAAGTGTTAGTTATTTTCAAACTTTTGACACTAACTTAAGCCAATCTCATCTCAATTTAGAGACCATAGTGTCTTGAGAATAATGTTCCCTGTTTGTGACATTATGGTTAATGGAGTGCTGATGATTACTGGGGAAATTGATGAATTGTTCTAATTCTATTACTGTGTCCAAATACCCATATGCATATATTATCTTGCATTTGTGACTGCTTTACCAAATAAAGGAGTTCATGAAACTGCAAAATTATTTTGATAATAACTATTACTGACAATAACTAAACAAAGACTTTACAGCAATGTATAGCAGCGCATATGAACAATTTCAAGTTTACAATGTTCCAGGTTGATAGAACCTTAAAAAAAATCTGTTAAGCGCTTCTCCAGCATGAATACTTTTATAGTAAAGGCAGAAAGAATTTTAAAATAGTTAACCTGCAAAGTGAAACAGTTAACTTTCCAGGTCGATGACCTTTCATCAGAAGGATCTGCTGAGCATTGCTAACAGCATCTGTTTTTATTTCAGATTTTCAGCATCTGCACTATTTTATTTTTGTACCAACTATTTATTGCTGATGATGCCTGTTTTATTTCAGCTTTACATAATGTTTATTTCATGCTTTTTAGCAACAAATTTGGTTTTACACATCCTGACTCTTCTGTCAGTTAAATTAATGGTCATTCACAGTAACTGATGAAAAAATGGCTAACATTCTAACAAGGGGTTATTTTTCAATTGTCCCAGATCATATTCATTTGTCAGATGTAGCCTTTGAATGCAACTGTTTATGTTTGGTCAATACAGCCTTTCCTATCTTCTTCAATTTTCCAGATCTGAAATTGTCATTGACATCTTCTGTAGACAAATAACCTATAGATGCTATGTTTTATACACATCGATTCAAGTGTAAATTCTCAAAGTCTTGTTACAGATCTGTTCATATCAAAGGAATTTAAGCAGCAAATGAGATTAAGTACAGTACCATATTGCTTAACCTTTTCTGAACAGCGGACATATACTCTGACAGCACGTCAGCAACAGAAAGGTCAAAGGTAATGTTCTCTCTCAATGGGCAATGATGTAGCAACTCCGTGTTTCTGAGCTGGCTGGATATTCTGAACAAGAGAAATAATTTCCATTTAACCAAGGTTTGATCAGGGATAGTCAACATGCCTTTGTCAGATAATGCCTTACAAATCTGGTTGATTTTTTCGAGGAGGTGACTAAGGGCATAGATGAGAGTAATGCAGTTGATATAGTCTGTATGGATTGCAACAATGTCTTTGACAAGGTTCCACACAGGAGACAAATAAAGAAGGTAAACGCACGTATGATCCATGGTAGCTTGGCAAGAGGAACTCAAAACAGGCTTTAAGCTTTATGGTGGAAGACAGACGATGGTGGGAGAAGACATTTTGTGTGACTGAAGTCTCATCTCCAGTGGTTTACCACAGGGATCACTGCTGATTCCTTATCGTTTGTGATATCTAAAAATGATATGGAAGAAAATGTGAAGTGGGGGCATTGATTAATTAAGTTTGTAAATGACATGATGATTGACTGCGTGGTCGACAGTGAAGAAGGAGGTCTTAGGTTACAGGAGGATATAAATGGATTGCACAGATGGGCATATCAATAGCAGATGGAATTTAGCCCTGATATGCATTAGGTGATGCACTTTGGAAGAAGTAACAAAACAAGGGAGTACTCAATGAATGGTAGGATGCTAGGGAGCTCAGAGGAACAGAGAGGGCTGAGGGTGCTTGTCCACAGATCCTTGATGGTGGCAGGACAGGTTAATAGGACACATGCTTTTATCAGTCAAGTCATAGATCAAAAGAGTAGGAACATTATGTTGGATTATGTTAGTATTGATTTTTGGTTAGGCGAGAGATGCAATAGTGCATGCAGTTCTGATCCACCATAAGAAGAATATGATTTTACTGGATTGGATGGACAGGAGATTCACCACAATGTTTACTGTTTT
>NW_025198813.1:0-5758 GCF_004010195.1 Chiloscyllium plagiosum
AAGGAGGGTGTCAGTGGAAGTGTACTGGTTGGTTCAGTGGGAATAGAAGAGCGGAGGGCTTTGAGTCCTTCGTGATGGGGGATGGATGTGTATAGGGACTGGAAGTGGCGGTGGACATGAGCACGTGAAGCTATTCTGTGGCACCAGTGACATGTTTGGTAACGACCTGGTCATAGACTCATAGAGTTATAGAGATGTACAGCATGGAAACATTCTCTTCAGTCCAACCCGTATATGCCGACCAGATATCCCAACCCAATCTAGTCCCACCTGCGACCACCCGGCCCATTACCCTCCAAACCCTTCCTATTCATATACCCATCCAAATGCTTTTGAAAATGTTACAATTGTACCAGCCTCCACCACTTCCTCTGGCAGCTCATTCCATGCATGCACCACCTTCTGTTTGAAAATGTAGCCCCTTAGGTCTCTTGTATATCTTTCCATTTTCAACCTAAACCTATGCTCTCTCGTTCTGGACTCTCCAACCCCAGGGAAAAGATTTTGTATGTATATCCAAGCGCGTGAAATGCTGAGGCTGTGAGTGCTTCTGGTTAAAGGTGGGGTAGTAGGCATATTGGTCTCAAACTATTACATTATTAAGATTGAGCAGCAGCATTAACCCGCACTGAGGATTGGCTCAGAGGAAGCATGCTGGAGCCTAAAGTGAGAGGTCGACGTATTGAAAGCATTCTAAGAGATTTTCCTTAACAAAGTGGTATTTTGTTGCTAAGAACTGCTTTTGCTCACATCATCTCACATCAGTCTCTTGCTCCAGTAAACACTCCAATCCAGCGTACATTGCTGCCATTCCAACACAGAAACGGGTCCTATTCTTTCTCCATCTGGGATAATCTGAATTGACAATGTCATTCTTTGAATGGAGAAATGCAGCAGGGAGTTGTTAGTGCAGTGCCGATCTATTGGGCGAGTAATCTTTGGAGACTGGAACGTGGCAGCTGCTGTTAGTTAAATTCGATGAATAAAATCTGGAAAATAAACCCAATCTCAGGAACAGAGACAATAACTTTAATATAATGAAAACTCATTTATTCACGCCCCTTCGAAAGGGGAATCTGCCGACCATAACAAGTCCTGTCGACATGTGACTCCAGACCCACGACAATGTGGTTTACCCATGAATGCCCTCTGACTCAGACAACAGGGAAAATGTGAGTCGTGCCTGTGTGGACACGAATTCAACTGATATCCAAACTAAATAGACACAAGGATACCCGCAGCGCCAAGACGTCAGGGCCATGGGGTGACTGCAGGAAGGAATTCAATTACCCGCTGAGGTGTAAACTCACTTGCTCAGTCACAATGCGCACAGGCCATTCACCACTCCCATATGTGAGAAGTCACACTCAGGAGACCAACTGACAGAGTCACCAAAAAGTTTACAAATGACAGCAAGAGTTCGATTCTGCTGTTATTGAAGATTTTATTCCCAACCAGCAATGAACCCTGTTTGGATGCCTGTTTCCAGTGGAGTGCCACTGTTTTCTGAAGTAGACCAATGATTTAGACTTAGTTGTAGAAGCCATGATTTGCAAGTTTGCTGATGATACAACAATTGGACGTGTAGTTGACTTTGGTGAAGAATGCCAAGGACTGCAGGGATGCATTAGTCAGGTGGAAAAGTAAAATGCTGAATGGAATTGAATCCAGATCAATGAATGTTAATGAATTTTGGGAGAAGAAACAATAACAGTGAGTATTCTGTGTAGTGTAGATGGACAAAGAGATAATGGAGTGGACATTCACGACCGCTGAAGATCAATGGACAGGGGAATCAGTTGGACGGAAGTGAGTACTGTAGATGCTGGAGATCAGAATCAAGATTAGAGTGGTGCTGAAGAAACACAGAAGGTCAGGCAGCATCCGAATTGCAAAATAAAAATGATGTTTCGGGCAAAAGCCCTTCATCAGGAATAAAGCTGGGAGCCTTGAGGGTGGAGAGATAAACGGGAGGGCTGGGTCTGGGATGGATTTAGCTGAGAATGTTGTTGGTGGATGGAGGTGGGGTTAAAGGTGATAGGTCGGAGAAGAGGGTGGAGCGGATAGGTGGGAAGGAAGATAGACAGATGGTACACGTCAGTAGGTTGGTGCCAAGCTAGAAGGCTGGAACTCGGATAAGGTGGGCGTGGGGAGAGGAGTAATCTGGTGAATACCATATTGATGCCCTGGGGTTGAAGGGTCCCGAGGTGGAAGTTGAGGCGTCAGGTGATGAGGTAATGCCGGTGGAGGAGGCCCAGGGCCTGCATGCCCTCGGGAGAGTGGGTGGGGAGGGCTAGTTGATGTGTTTGGTCACGGGGCGTTGGGTTGAACGTTGCGGGTGTCTTGGAAATATTCTGTGAAGCGCTCTTTGAGAGAATATCCGGTGGCCCCAATGTAGAAGAGACAGCATTGTGAGAAACGGATGCAATAAATGACAAGTGTAGAAGTGCAGATGCACATTTGGTAGATGTGGAAGGCTCCATTGGAGCTTTGGAAGGATGTGAGGGGGAAGATGTGGGTGCAGGTTTTGCAATTCCTGCGGTGGCAGGGGAGGGTGCCGGGAGGGAAGGGTAGGTCATTAGAGGGTGTGGACTTGATTAGGGAGTCGTGGAGGAAACAAATGGCACTGGGCACACCACAGACGGATATGTGCAGAAGTTGTGATTGCTAAAGAAAATCGGTGGATCTAATGCTGTTTGCAACTTGGTGATCGTTCTGGATGATCGATCGCAGTGTGATTCACACAGCAATAGTTTGTGAAAGAATGAAAGGTTTGTTTCGAATGAAAGGTTTGTTTCATTGGAGAAGTTTTCTGCAGTTCCAGTTCCAATTGACTGTTTGAAATCCTGATCAGACCTTTATGTGGAGTGTTACATCAAAATACTCATTCACAATCCCACTGGATAAACTATTGCTCTCGATCTCTCCTTATTTGTTTCTCTTTCATTCGATGTATATTCATATAAAGTCAAGATGGAATGAAGGGACGAAACAAAAGTCGCACTCATTTTCATTATTCCAATTCAACTTACAACAGAATCAAATTGGTTTGTTTCGACTTTGATGAGGTATCAATTTATCTCAAATCTCCGGTGCAACGAAGTGCAAGAGCAAGATTCTCCATCTAATGTAGACTAAAGATGTGAGTCACAAAGGAAAACCACAGCTGCGTTTAATAAAAGTAACAACCAGAGTAGGATTTGAACCCACGTGTGAACAATGAATTACTAACCCTTCGCCATAACCTCGGGGCCATTTCCTCGCATAACAAGGGAACTCACATGCTAATAGGGGATGAGAAATTCCTTGAGTTGAATCTAATCCACGCCATTATGTTTCTGCTTTCAGCAGAATGATAATATCAGCAAAATCCAAGGAATTGACACAAGCCTTGGAAGGAATAGCTGTCCTTGATTCATTCCGAGTCGGAACTGTCTCAGAATGAACCAGCGAACAAGAAATTTCCGTTACATTCACACCCCATATTTACTCTTGAGTCATAATTTCTTCAGACAGTTTCTCCTTTACGTGAAGAAGAATATATGGAGAGAGAAGTAAAGGTGATGATTTAGCTCGATGGCTTTTCTCATATGGCTGAACCTGAACTGGGTAAAGTTCCCGGAAATGCAGTTTTGTTCGCTTCATTTTATTAATTTTGCTGCAACCTCACTCTGCTCATTGCAATGATCGAAAGTGAATTGGATTTGTATCATTGGAATGTTTAATATTGTATTCAATTTTGATCCGTATCTATTTCAGCTTAAAGAAAATAGTGATGAGAAAAACTGAAAGTTTAACTACAAAGAAAAAGCCAGTTTTGATGCTCAGTTACTTTGGCAGATTTCAGTGGGTATCTAATGAACCCAACATCATGGCGATTGTCCTCCCATCTTTAAGGCATGAAATTAAAGCAGAAAATCGATTTCCAAGCGACGTGTCACTTCCTATTCATTATGGGATATCTTTCCTTGACAATCTATAAAATCTGCTCAGTTCCATTTATAATGTTTAATGTCGAATATTAATGCAAATCTTTCAAAACTCTGAAATGTTTGCTGACTCTTATTTGGCTGCATACGTTTTTGATATTTCTTTACATTTCAATTTATCCAAATTAGACATTGTTTCCTCGCACCTTCCACTTTATCACTTTTACCCAGCCACAGGCTGTCTCTCTCTCCTGGTGAAACTCACTGCTTGTGTGTCTCTAAATGTGCCTTCCCAAATATTTTGGAAACGGATTCTCTGAGTGACAAAAATTCTGCTCCCATCATTTCTTTGTCCGACATCAATGGTTTTGAATACCTGACGTTCAGATATTTAGTAACTTGAAAGAGTGAATTTACCACCTATTTCCTCCCTCCAAACCTCACATATTCTGGAGAACTTCCATTCGGTTTTCGTTGGTTCAGTTCCAAATTTTTCAACACACAAATAAATAAAATCCCATCCCCACTAAACGCCGTCAGCATCGTCTCTAATGTCTTAGCAGCCCAGTAAACGCTGGCAGTGTCCTCTCTGATAGAATCACAGATTCCCTACAAGGCAGAAAGTACAGTTCACCCAATCGAGTCTATAGGGTCACTCTGAAGAGCATCACAACCAGACCGAGCCCCCGATTCTCTCCCATATATTTCACCTGAAGAAAGAACAGCCCTCTGGCTTGTGATTTCAAATAAACGTACTGGAATAAAACATTGCATCTTGTGACTGATGACCTTATCCCCGCATTACCCAAAGATAATTCACTTAACTTAGTGATTTCAATCCCTGGACATGACAGGGCAATTTAACATGGTCAATCCACCTCAACTGCAGATCTAAAATCAGTGCGAGCCACTCAGCAATTATATCATAACAGTGACCACAATCTGCATCATGTTTAATAGCTTTATACACTGGTAACAGCCTAGTGAAAGCAAGCTGCGCCCATCAACCATAATTCAATGCATCCAAACGCGATTCTGCACCTCATTCGTGCTGCAGGAAATGTTTCTGCACTCAGATCTGAATGGGTTTACCCTGTTTTCTTCCTCAGGTTCCTGCTTTAAGCAAACATTTCAGTCAGAAACAAATTGATGAAATGGTTTTCATTCCCACACCGATACAATGTGCAGTTTGCAGAAGTTACGTGTTTGCACTTTCACTGACAAACTCTCTCCCCAGGAGCTGCAGTCCTTCCCCACGCTGATTCAGACAGCACTGTCCTTGCTGTGGCATATCCCATTGAGAATGGAAGACCAGGCATTAATAACCTTCACTGGGGAACAGAGCGACAGATTTAAAACCTTTACGATGCACCCAGCGGAGAATTGAGCCCTGTGACAGGCGGGGACACTAACCACGATACTGCCGAGGACAACAACGTCGAAGGAGGCCCTTCAGCCTATTGTGGCCGCACTTTCCAACACAACTGCTTAACGATCTGAATCAAGTTTTCCATCATTCAGCCCATAGCCTTATCTGTCTTGGCATCACAAAGTCTCATCTGAATATTTTTTTTTCAGGTGTAAAGGGTTTCCGCCTCTCTGACGCTTTGCACACATCTACTCAAACCTTTCTGCCTTTTCCCGACATCTCTTGGCCCGGTATTCGATCCCTCCATCAACAGGATACGCTTCTTTCAGTCTATCTGAGCAGTATCCCTGATTGTTTTGTACATCTCAGTCATGTCTTCCTCAATCTCCCCTGCTCGGCGACAAACTGCCGCAGTCTGTCCAATCTCTCCTCATAACTGAAACTATTCAGCCAGACAATA
>NW_025198814.1:0-1400 GCF_004010195.1 Chiloscyllium plagiosum
TTATAAGGAAACTACTGGATAAAATAGGGAAGGGGAAAATCGAACTCCAATCAGAGTCACAAGGTTTGATCAGGGATAATCATCATGACTTTATCAGAAGGAAGTCACATCCAATTGATTTGATTGAATTAGTTTGAGGAGGTCGATTCTTTAGTCTTGTAGGAAGGCCTTTGACAAATTTCCACCGGGGAAACTGAAAAATAACGTAAAATCTCACAATATGATGGATAACTTGGCAAGTTACAACGAAAATTGTCTTAGTAGCAGGAGACAGAGGGTGGGGGGAGAAAGCTGTTTGTGTGACTGGAGACCAGTGTCTCATGGTGTACCACAGAGATCAGTGTTGTGTCTCTTATTGTTTGTGTTATTTATAACAAAATATAGATCTGAATGTGGAGGGGGCTAGGTGGAGAGTGGGGAAGGTGTGATATGTAAGTGTGTGTTTGACATAAAGATTGGCTGGGTGGTTCGCAGTGAGGAGGAAGGTCTTACGTTACAGGAAGATGCAGATGGAATGGTCAGATGGGCACATCAAAGGCAGATGGAATGTAACCCTGATAAATATGAGGTGATGCACTTTGGGAAATGGAACCAGGCAGGGGAGGACCTAATGAATGGCAGCACACTGGGAAGCTCAGATTGTGCTTCTCCACACATCCCTGAATGTGACTGGACAGGTGAATGCTTAAAAGTGTGTTGCTGGAAAAGCGCAGTAGGTCAGGCAGCATCAAAGGAGCAGGAAAATCGATGTTTCGGGCAGATTCCTGAAGAAGGCTTTTGCCCAAAACGTTGATTCTGCTGCTCCTTTGATTCTGCCTGACCTGCTGCGCTTTTCCAGCAACACATTGTTTTAGGTCTGTTCTCCAGCATCTGCATTCCTCACTTTCTCCTGGACTGGTTAATGGACTAGTTAAGAATTGTACCTTGTGTGTAGCGTCTCCTAATCAGGATGTAGATTATAAGAGCAATACAGGTCTTTGGTTCGGCCAAAATGGAGTACTGTATGTGGTTCCGGGAACCACATTCCAGGAAGGATGTGAAAGTACTGGAGCGGGTGCAGTGGTGATACACCAGGATGTTCCGTGGGATGGAGCATATCAGCTATGGAGAGAGGGTGGATAAGCTCAGGTTGTTTACTTTGGAGCAGAGAAGGCTGAGGGGTCAGTGATTCAGAAGGATAATATTATAAGCGACACGGACAGGGTGGATAGACAGCAGCTGTTCCTTTTAGTGAGAGGGTCAAGTACAAAGGAGAACACTTTTAAAGTGAAGAGTTTGAGGTTCAGAGAGGATTTAAACATTTTTTCACCTCGAGGTGTGTGGTTCTGGGATTACTTCCTGAGAGGGGAATGATCAACTCACAATCGTTAAAAAGTACTTGGACGAGCAATTGGAAGTGT
>NW_025198814.1:1477-1831 GCF_004010195.1 Chiloscyllium plagiosum
TATAGATCGTGCTGTATTTCTGTTGGCACAGAGTCTATGCTCCTGTGAGTGTATGGTGTGGAAGGTCAATTATTGAACAGTTTAAGGCAGGAATTGATGGATTTCTGAAGAGTTATATTATAAGGGTTATCAGAATGAACTGTATTAGCCTGTTAAATTATGTCAATGCGAGAAATATGAGAAAACAAATGCAGCTTCCTTACAGTTTGAAACCAGAGAATGGAGAATGGGGAACAGGGAAATGGCAGAACTATGAAGCCACTACTTCAGTTCTGTCTTCACAAAACTTTCTAACAATACAAGGAAAACCAAGTCTGGTGTGGGAAAATGGTAGAGTACGTGCAACATAGAACA
>NW_025198814.1:2952-4580 GCF_004010195.1 Chiloscyllium plagiosum
TCTAATCTAATCTAATCTAATCTAATCAATCCAGAGGATCAACATTGGTTCAATGGAGTGTGCAGGATGGCAGGAGCAGCACCAGGCATACCTGACAATGAGGTCTCAGCCTGGTGAAGCCACCAAAAAAGACGACTTGTGCGCCAAACAGCATAAGCAGGAAGTGATAGACAGAGCTAAGTGAATCCACAAGCAACGGTTCAGATCGAAGCTCTGCAGTCCTTCCACATCTAGTCGAGAAATGTTGGGGATAATTAAACAACTCACTGGAGGAAGAGATTCCACAAATGACCCCTTCCTCCATGATGGAAGAGCCCAACACTTCAGTGTATAAGATAAGGCTGATGCATTTGAAACAATCTTCAGTCAGAAGTGCTGAGTGGATGATCCATCTCAGCCTCCTCCAGTGGGCCCCAGCAATTCAGTTACCAGTTATCAACCAATTTGATTCAGTCCACGCGATATACGGAAACGGTTGGAGATACTGGATACTCCATCGGGTCCATACTCTGACAACATTCTGGCAATAGTACTGAAAACTTGTGCTCCATAACTTGCCACTCCCCTAGCCAAACTGTTTCAATACAGTTACAACAATGGCTTTTCCTGATTATGTGGAAAATTACCCCAAGTATCTCATGTATAAATAAATCAGAACAACTCCAATCTGGCCAATTACCACCCCATCAGTCTACTCTCGTTCATCAGTAAAGTGGTGGAAGGTCTCGGTGCTTTTAAGCAGCAACCTGCTCAGCAATAACCTGGTCAATGACGACCAGTTTGGGCTCCAGCAGGGCCACTCAGCTCCTGACCTCAGTATCGTGGTTCAAACATGGACAAAACAGCTGAATTCCAGAGGTAGGGTGAGAGTGACAGCCCTTTAAAACGAGGCTGCCTTCTACCAAGTGTGGCATCAGGGGCTTTAACAAAACTGGAATCAATGGCTATCAGAGGCAAACTTCCCGCTGGTTAGATTAATATCTGACACGGAGGAAGATGGTCATGGTTGATGAAGATCAGTCAACTCAGCTCCAAGTCTGTAGGAGTCCCTCAAGCAGTGGCCGAAAACTTCTTCAGGGCTGCTTCATCAATGACCTTCCCTCCATTTTAAGGTCAGAAGTGGGGATGTTCGCCAATGATTGTACAATGTTCTGAAACACTTGTGGCTCCTCAGATACTGAAGCAGTCCATGTTCAAATATGACAAGATTCATCCCCCCTCCCCCCACCTTGTCTCAGCCGGATCCTTCCAGCCCGGCACCGCCTTCCTGACCTGCAGTCTTCTTCTTGACCTCTCCACCTCCACCCTACTCCGACCTATCAAACTTACAAAGATCTGGACAGTATCCAGGCTGACAAATGGCAAGTAATATTCAGGCCACACAAATGCCAGACCGTGACCATCACCAATAAAATACAATCTAACCTGCCCCTTGGCATTCAATGGTGTTGCTCTCACTGAAACCCCCCAGTATCAGATTCCTGGTGGGTAATCATTGCTCAGAAACCCACTGGTCTCGCCACATAAACACAGTAACTACAAGAGCAGGTCAGAAGCTAGGAATACTGCGGCGAGTAACTCACATCCTGACTTCCAAACGTCTGTCCATCATCTACAATGCATAAGTC
>NW_025198814.1:4848-5759 GCF_004010195.1 Chiloscyllium plagiosum
GGGCAACTAGGGACAAGCAATAAATGCTGGCCCAGCCAGTGACTCCGAGATTCACGGAATAAATAAATAGAAATTAACAGAGGACGGTTGCTGTGGTGTCACAGGGATCGGTTCTTGGGGCCCAGCTGCTCAAAATGCCCTTTAAACATTTGGTTGCTGGAATCAGATACAATATATCCCAGCCTGCTGACAACACTAACGGATGTGGGTTTGTGAGTGGGTGAAGAGGATGTAATAAAGCACCGAGAAGATTAAGACAAGTGGAGTGAATGGGTAAATACGTGACAGATGGAGCACAATGGAGATAGAGGTGACGGTGTGGAAACGATAAATTGGCAGCCTACCATTTGAAAGGGATTGGTTGAAACATGTTGATCTACAAAGGGACTTATGCTCCTTTTTGTTCTTTCCTTCTGCATAAACCATCATCATTTTGAATTGGTTAGCAATTCAAACGTACGACTGCACTGCCTATTTTATAGGTTCCCAAGGTTACTAACATTAAAGGATATGTATATCTGTGGGGTAAGTGTATTGCGAAGATTTTTTCCATGAACTAGAATGGGGAGGCTAAATGTGTTTTCCATTCCCGATGTTTCTGTGCAGTCTGTGGGAAAGCTCTGTAAATGTTGTCACAAGCTCTCAGATGTTAGGAATAAGGTTTCTGCAGGGTCGACAGGACTGTGTTCCCATCCCCTTTTCCGACACTGATTCTTGAGGCCGGGTGTTCTGTCCGGTTTCATCCTTTCAGACCTCGGAGTAGTTTGATACAAATGAGTGCCCTTGCTTGGCAATTTCAGAGACCATTGAAATGTTTATCACATGTCTTTGGAGTCACTATTAGGCCAGCCCAGGAAATCACGGGAGATTCACTTACGAAAAGTACATTGGAGAAGGAAATTCTGTTTATA
>NW_025198815.1:0-2698 GCF_004010195.1 Chiloscyllium plagiosum
ATCTATTTCCCTACATTTTATATCTTCCATATCTTTTTCCACAGTAAATACTGATGCACAATACTCCTTTGGTATCTCCCCATACTTCCTGTGTTAGGAAAAATATTCTGTTGTGTTGAATGCCTGAAACCCCCCCGGGTCTGATGGGTGGTTGTAAGCTCATCATGGAGAATATTTCCTTTGGACATTCTCACCAGTACGGTGCACCGAAAAGCAGAGATTCATATAAGATATGGCAACCCTTTTTGGAATACCACAATACAGGCTTATCTGTCACTCTAAAAATGTTTGTTAATCGCCATGACGATATTGTCTAATGAATCACATATTAAGAATTATGAACGTATGAATCTGTATCAGTTGATGCTCTCGAAGAACGAGAGCTATCACTTTGTTATGCTGAGCCATATTATTTATTTATTATTTGTTGTTTATTTTTGTTTTTCTTCTGTCCGTTTAGAGACTTTAACTTATTTTGTATATACATGAACATGGGTGTAATTCTGTTCAGTTATTTGAGTTGTTTCGTTATTGCTTTAATAATAAAATATCTTTTTCAATAAAATCTTTTGTTAAAAAATTAAAATGCTAACATTGATAGATTAGAGTCCCAAATAACTCTCATTAGAAAGACCACTCATGGTGGTTTACGTTGGAGGTCACCACACGGGTGATGGGGTGAGGTTGAGAGAGCATCCCCTTCATGGTAACCTCTGTCAGTGTGGGGAATTGAACCTGCGCTGGTGGCCTCCCTCTGCATCACCAACCAACCATCCAGCCAACTGATTGGGAGACTGTGTAATGTTGCACACAGAATCAGTCACAAAAAAAAGTGCAAGAGAAATTTTAATGACAAGGGAAGAGGTGAATTCGAGATAAAAATGTTCTCTGCTAGAAATTATATTTTATAATGAGACAAGTGTTTGGAAGCTGTCTTTGGTTGGATACAATAATGTGAGACAAGTGAAATAACCAGAATGACTAATTGTGATTGGATATCGATAACCATAAAATAAGTGCATGTTTTTGATTGGTCTGTGGAAAGGATGCTGACTGTTGCATGAATTTATAAATCAGATGAAATATATTGTACCGAGAGTCCGTCCCCATGGGAAATGCCTGCTGAACACATGCTAGAAGAAACCCATGGTATGAAGTGTCTCAGAATCTCTGCTCGGTAACAGGAACCTGGGAGTTGAATGACTGGAAGTTCCTGTAACATGGAGCTGAGAAAAACCATCAGATCACCCCCAAACGAATTGAACGTTGGAGCATATTTGAAGTACTGAATGGCCTCATGATGGATTTTAATTGTGTGTGATTTGAAAAACGTACATCTCTACTCCATCCTCCTACGTGTTACACACCGGGGCACAGCCGTTTTCCTGAAACTGGGAATAAGTTGGAACCATATCTGGAACATTGACATTCTGCAGAATATTCTCTATGTGGGGGGCATTAGAAAGACAAGAGAGAAAGAGAGGGAAGGTGCTGTATGCAATAGTGTGAGTGGTGGAGCATGAGCCTTGTTCGGGGTCCGGTGCTATAACAGATATACAGTGAGTGTGAGGGAGCAGAGGAAATATGGTGACCCCTTTCCTGATAGAGGGGGAAGCTTATTGATGCTTGTCCTGTTTTGCTGGACATTTCTTCAGACCCCAGAAACTGCACTGAGCTGGGTGGTGAGCTCAGCCCTTGCTCGGTGGATCTGCTCGTGTGGCCCCCTCTGGGAAGAGAATGGTCCCCTTTTGTACTAGCGCACCCACCAGGACCTCCATGCTGCTGTCGACAAACCATAGTGTAATTTTCCCTTCATTGCCATGCTTGGGGAAAATGTGCAGGGCAGCTCCAAACTGAGAAGGTGCAACCGTGTGCTAATTGGTCTTTTAAAGATGGCACCAGTGTCAGGGATTACGGAATATCCAGGGGCATCCGGGCGACTGTGAGTACCTCCAGTCATGATGGGTGGGAGAATCGGGCTGGCATTGTATGGGAGGGACTCTATGGAGTGGCATGTATAGTTCATGAGATGAGTTTGGTAAGATAGCACCATGAAACTAGCTCGACCTCGTGCAGACAACCCCTCTGTCACACTCAATGAAAATGTCACTGAGACAGTTTTTTGTTAGGTTCAGCCCAGAGAGGCGAAGTCTCTGCTGTCCTCACTCCCAGTTACAAAGCTGCATAATAAATGCTCATCCAAAACTCTTCATCACCTGAACTCACAGCAATATCCCTTTCACTCATAATTCTTCGAAATACTGACCCGTGTTGCATGATACTATCGAAATGTCTTCATTTCAGCATTCTGAACCTGTGAACATATCGTTTCCATGACATTTTATCTCAGTGTCCACCCCCCCCCCTTGTCGTCACCCCAAACCACACTCATTTACAGTCATATTGCACGAGACTGCCAGTATGACTGGCCATTTGGCCCAGCTGATCCATACCAACCAAAATGTCCATCCAGACTCACCCCATTTCCCTGCCCTTGCTCTGTATCCCTCTAATCCTTTCCTATCTGTGTATTTGTCCAAATGCCTTTTCAATGTTGTTATTGTACCCACCTCAATCACTTCCAATGACAGCACAGTCTATATGAGTACCACACTCTATGTAAAAAAGTTGCCCCTCAGTTTCCATTTTATATTTTTTATCCTTTCCAAACATTAATGGATGTCCTCTAGTCCTCGAT
>NW_025198815.1:3947-5759 GCF_004010195.1 Chiloscyllium plagiosum
TGCATTCTAATATGTCCAACAGCACCTCTACTGTGATATGGACTGTATCAAGATATCGCAACTAACCTCCTAAAGGTCACAGGTCTTCATGTCTTTCTTCATGATAAACACAGAGGGGAAATTGTGGACCTCACCCATCTCTTGAAGTTTTACACATGCATGCCCATTTTGGATTTTAAGGCGTCGTATTCTCTCTCTAGTTGTTCTTTTTCTTTACTATACTGAATTTGGATTCACCCCATCTGCTCAGCCAAGGCTATCTCATACCCCACTTTAGCCCTGCTGATTTCCTTCTTCCGTAAACTCCTGTATCCCCTGTGTACCTCCAGAGATTCCCTTGGTCCCAGCTGCCTGTACCTGAGCGACGCCTCCTTTTTTTGCGGGTCAGAGCCTGATTATCTCTTGTCATCCAGGGTTCTCTCTTCCAGCCTCACTTTCCCTTCACCCTCACAGGAACATATCGACCTTTGAACTCGAGCTATCTCACGTTTGAAGCCCTCCCACTTTACCGGGATCCTTTTACCTGGAAACACACTCCTCCAATCAAGCCCTGCAATCCCCTGCCTAATTCCAACAACATTCGCCTTGCCCCAATTTAGAACTTGACTCTGTGGACCAATTTTGTCCCTACCATATCTATTTTAACATAAATACAGCTCTGGTCACTTTTCCCATAATGCTCCCCCACTTTACCTCCGTCACCTATCCATCCCAATTTCCCAACTGTAGGTCGAGTTTATCCCTTCCCGAGTAGGATACTCTATATATTGCTTGTGGAAACGTTCCTGAACACACTTAACAAATTACGTTCCATCTAAGTTCTGAACCCTCTGGACGTCCCCGTCTATGTTAGGATAATTAAAATCACCTATTATGACAACCCTATTGCTCCTGCAAGTCTCGCCAGTCTCCCTGCATATTTGTTCTTCTAATTCCCATTGATTATTTGAAGGCGTATATTACAACCACTATAATATCACCATCCCCCTCTACCTGTTTGCATCATTTACGAAATCTCATTGGATATTATCTCAGTTATTTCATCTTTAAATACTAGAGTGATACGCGCCTTAATCAGAACTATTGGTATTTAAATTGTTTCCATTTACATCTCTTCCTCGCAGTGACTTTCACATTTGCAGCACCCCTTGTCAAGGCACAGTGGAGATATGGAGCTGTAAATGGATGGGAGTTGCACATCTGGTCAGTTACAAAATTGGTTGCAAGTTTCCCCACACTGAGCTGCGAACTAACACAGTGTTACCGAACAATGCAACAGCCTGGGTTTATGTATGAATGAACCAGTGCGGACTGCATAGCTCCCCACGCTGGACATTTAGTCCAGGATTATAGATTCAGCATTGGTGTGGGCTGCACAGAGTTTCACTCTGGACATAGCTGGGTTGCATTCAGCAGACACTAGCCGGGTCTACACAGTGAATATGTAATGGATGGGCTGGTTATGTGAGTTGGATTGCGAATGTGAGAGAACTAAACATCTGGCTATGCCTTTGTTTTGTGTTTTAGTTCTTGTGATTGGACTCTTCAAATCCTGACTCATCCGGTTTGACCCATCCCTCTGGATGAGTCATGGTAACTGTTGTTACAGCATCTGTGTCGGCAACATGACCAAAAAATGGAGCAGAGGCTGCAGAGAGGACAGTCACCGTAAAATGTAATGAGGGAATCACGATCAGATCAGCCGTGGTCTTAGTGAATGTTGGGGCAGGATTTTCCCACAAAATCCCCTCCAACAATTTAGTCACCATTGACGTCAGTCTCAGCGATCTATGGTTACCTGTGCTTTTTCCT
>NW_025198816.1:0-5759 GCF_004010195.1 Chiloscyllium plagiosum
GAGTATTGGAGTGAGTGAGCAGAGATGGAGCTTTGGAGTGAGTGAGCAAAGATGGCGCTTTGGAGTGAGTGAGCAAAGATAGAGTATTCGAGTGAGTGAGCTTAGATGGAGTATTGGAGAGAGTGAGCTAAGATGGAGTATTGGAGTGAGTGAGCAAAGATGGAGTATTGGAGTGAGTGAGCATGAGTAAAGCTGGGCATTGGAGTATTAGAGTGAGTGAGCAAAGCTGGGGCATTGGAGTGAGTGATCAAACATGGAGCATTGGAGTGAGTGAGCACAGATGGAGCTTTGGAGTGAGTGAGCAGAGATGGAGCTTTGGAGTGAGTGAGCAAAGATAGAGTATTCGTGCGAGTGAGCTAAGATGGAGTATTGGAGTGAGTGATCTAAAATGGAGTATTGGAGTGAGTGAGCAAAGCTGGAGCATTGGATGAGTTAACAAAGATAGAGCATTGGAGTGAGTGAGCTAAGATGGAGTACTGGCCTGAGTGAGCAAAGATGGAGTATTGGAGTGAGTGAGCAAAGATAGAGTATTCGATTGAGTGAGCAAAGATGGGGCATGGGAGTGAGTGAGCAAAGATAGAGTATTCGAGTGAGTGAGCTAAGATGGGGCATTGGAGTGAGTGAGCAAAGCCGGGGCATTGGAGTGAGTGAGCAAAGTTGAAGCATTGGAGTGAGTTAGCAAAGATTGAGCATTGGAGTGAATGAGCTAAGATGGTGTATTGGAGTGAATGAGCAAAAACGGAGTAACGGAGTATTGGAGTGAATGAGCAAAGATGGAGTATTGGAGTGAATGAGCTAAGATGGAGTATTGGAGTGAATGAGCAAAGTTGGAGCATTGGACTGAGTTAGCAAAGATGGAGCATTGGAGTGAGTGAGCAAAGATGGAGCATTGGAGAGAGTGAGCAAAGCAGGGGCATTGGAGTGAGTGAGCAAAGATGGAGCATTGGAGTGAGTGAGCTAAGATGGGGCATTGGAGTGAGTGAGCAAAGATGGAGCTTTGGAGTGAGTGTGTAAAGATGGAGCATTGGAGTGAGTGAGCTAAGATGGTGTATTGGAGTGAGTTAGCAAAGATGGAGCATTGGAGTGAGTGAGCTAAGATGTAGTATTCGATTGAGTGAGCAAAGATGGAGCATTGGAGAGAGTGAGCTAAGATGGGGCATTGGAGTGAGTGAGCAAAGATAGAGTATTCGAGTGAGTGAGCTAAGATGGGGCATTGGAGTGAGTGAGCAAAGCCGGGGCATTGAAGTGAATGAGCTAAGATGGAGTATTGGAGTGAATGAGCAAAGTTGGAGCATTAGACTGAGTTAGCAAAAATGGTGCATTGGAGTGAGTGAGCAAAGATGGAGTATTCGAGTGAGTGAGCTATGATGGGGCATTGGAGTGAGTGAGCTAAGATGGGGCATTGGAGTGAGTGAGCAAAGTTGAAACATTGGAGTGAGTTAGCAAAGATGGAGCATTGGAGTGAGTGAGCTAAGATGTAGTATTGGATTGAGTGAGCAAAGATGGAGCATTGGAGAGAGTGAGCAAAAATGGAGTATTGGAGTGAGTGAGCATAGATAGAGTATTCGAGTGAGTGAGCAAAGATGGGGCATTGGAGTGAGTGTGTAAAGATGGAGCATTGGAGTGAGTGAGCTAAGATGGTGTATTGGAGTGAGTGAGCAAAGTTGGAGCATTGGAGTGTGTGAGCAAAACTGGAGTATTGAGTGAGTGAGCAAAGATGAAGTTTTTGAGTGAATGAGCAAAATGGAGTCTTGAGGGAGTGAGCAAAGATGGAGTAGTGGAGTGAATGAGCTAAGATGGAGTATTGAGTGAGTGAGCAAAGATGGAGTATTGGAGTGAGTGAGCAAAGATGAACTATTGGAATGAGTGAGCAAAGATGGGGCACTGGAGTGAGTGAGCAAAGCTGGGGCATTGGAGTGAGCGAGCAAAGATGGAGCTTTGGAGTGAGTGAGCACAGATGGAGCTTTGGAGTGAGTGAGCAAAGATAGAGTATTCGAGTGAGTGAGCAAAGCTGGGGCATTGGAGTGAGTGTGCAAAGATTGAGTATTGGAGTGAGTGAGCAAAAGTGGGGCATGGGAGTGAATGAGCAAAGATGGAGCTTTGGAGTGAATGTGCTAAGATGGAGCATTGGACTGAGTGAGCAAAGATGGAGCATTGGAGTGAGTGAGCAAAGTTGGAGTATTGGAGTGAATGAGCTGAGATGGAGTATTGTGTGAGTGAGCAAAGATGGCGTATAGAAGTGAATGAGCAAAGATGGAGTATTGGAGTGAGTCAGCAAAGATGGAGTATTGAGTGAGTGAGCAAAGATGGCGTATAGAAGTGAATGAGCAAAGATGGAGTATTGGAGTGAGTGAGCAAAGCTGGAGCATTGGATGAGTGAACAAAGATGGAGCATTGGAGTGAGTGAGCTAAGATAGAGTATTGGAGTGAGTGAGCTAAGATGGAGTATTGAGTGAGTGAGCAAAGATGGAGTATTGGAGTGAGTCAGCAAAGATGGAGTATTGAGTGAGTGAGCAAAGATGGGGCATTGGAGTGAGTGAGCAAAGATGGAGAATTAGAGTGAGTGAGCATAGATGGAGCTTTGGAGTGAGTGAGCAAAGATAGAGTATTGTAGTGAGTGAGCAAAAATGGTGTATTGGAGTGAATGAGCAAAGACCGGGTAACGGAGTATTGGAGTGAGTCAGCAAAGATGGAGTATTGGAGTGAGTGAGCAAAGTTGGAGTATTGGAGTGAATGAGCTGAGATGGAGTATTGAGTGAGTGAGCAAAGATGGCGTATAGAAGTGAATGAGCAAAGATGGAGTATTGGAGTGAGTGAGCAAAAGTGGAGCATTAGAGTGAGTGAGCAAAGCTGGGGCATTGGAGTGAGTGATCTAACATGGAGCATTGGAGTGAGTGAGAACAGATGGAGCTTTGGAGTGAGTGAGCAAAGATAGAGTATTCGTGTGAGTGAGCTAAGATGGAGTATTGGAGTGAGTGATCTAAGATGGAGTATTGGAGGGAGTGAGCAAAGCTGGAGCATTGGATGAGTTCACAAAGATGGAGCATTGGAGTGAGTGAGCTAAGATGGAGTATGGGCGTGAGTGAGCAAAGATGGAGCATTGGAGTGAGTGAGCAAAGATGGAGTATTGGAGTGAGTGAGCAAAGATAGAGAATTCGATTGAGTGAGCAATGATGGAGCATTGGAGTGAGTGAGCAAAGATAGAGTATTCGAGTGAGTGAGCTAAGATGGTGCATTGGAGTGAGTGAGCAAAGCTGGGGCATTGGAGTGAGTGAGCTAAGATGGTGTATTGGATTGAATGAGCAAAGACGGAGTAACGGAGTATTGGAGTGAGTGAGCAAAGATCGAGCATTGGAGTGAATGAGCAAAGATGGAGTATTGCAGTGAATGAGCTAAGATGGAGTATTGGAGTGAGTGAGCAAAGATGGAGCATTGGAGTGAGTGAGCCAAAGATAGAGTATTCGAGTGAGTGAGCAAAGATGAAGTATTGGAGTGAATGAGCAAAGATGGGGCATTGGAGTGAGTGAGCAAAGCTGGGGCATTGGAGTGAGTGAGCAAAGATTGAGTATTGGAGTGAGTGAGCAAAAGTGGGGCATGGGAGTGAGTGAGCAAAGATGGAGCTTTGGAGTGAATGTGCTAAGATGGAGCATTGGACTGAGTGAGCAAAGATGGAGCATTGGAGTGAGTGAGCAAAAATAGAGTATTGGAGTGAGTGAGCAAAGCTGGGTTATTGGAGTGATTGAGCAAAGATAGGGTATTGGAGTAGGTGAGCAAAGATGGAGCTTTGGAGTGAGTCAGCAAAGATGGAGCTTTGGAGTGAGTGAGCACAGATGGAGCTTTGGAGTAAGTGAGCAAAGATGGAGCATTGGAGTGACTGAGCTAAGATGTAGTATTGGAGTGAGTGAGCAAAGATGGTGCATTGGAGTGAGTGAGCTAAGATGGGGCATTGGAGTGATTGAGCAAAGATGGAGCATTGGAGCGAGTGCGCTAAGCTGGGGCATTGGAGTGAGTCAGCTAAGATGGAGCATTGGAGTGAGTGAGCTAAGATGGAGCTTTGGAGTGAGTGAGCAAAGATAGAGTATTCGAGTGAGTGAGCAAAGCTGGGGCATTGGAGTGAGTGAGCAAAGATAGTGAGCTAAGATGGTGTATTGGAGTGAATGAGCAAAGACGGAGTAACGGAGTATTGGAGTGAGTTAGCAAAGATGGAGTATTGGAGTGAATGAGCTATGGAGTATTGGAGTGAATGAGCAAAGACGGAGTAACGGAGAATTGGAGTGAAAGATCTAAGATGGAGTATTGGAGTGAGAGAGCAAAGTTGTCGCATCGGAGTGAGTGAGCAAAAATGGAGTATTGGAGTGAGTGAGCTAAGATGGAGCATTGGAGTGAGTGAGCAAAAATGGAGTATTGGAGTGAGTGAACTAAGATGGAGTATTGGAATGAGTGAGCAAAGATGGAGCATTGGAGTGAATGAGCAAAGATGGAGCATTGGAGTGAGTGAGCAACGATGGAGTATTGGAGTGAGTGAGCAAAGATGGAATATTGGAATAAGTGAGCAAAAATGTGGCAGATGCGGTTTAATGTAGGAAAGTGTGTGGTGGTGCACTTTGGATAAGAAGATTAAAAAGACAAATTATTACTTAAATGGAGAGACCTGAGAAATGTTCAGCCCAGAGGCATTTGGGTCCTCTTTTACACAAACAAACAAATTAGCATACAGATACATCAAGTAATTAAGAAGGTAAATAGAATTTTGGCTTATATTGCTAGGGGATTGTTGTTTAAAAACTGGGATGTCTTTCTACAATTGGACAGAGTGTTGGTGAAAACGCTCCTTGAATATTGCTTCCAGTTTTGGTTCCTGGATTTAAGAAATTATATCTTGGCAGTGGAGGTTGTTCAAAAGAAATTCACTATGCTGATTCCTGAGATGAAGGGATGACTTATCATAAACGGCTAAACAGTTTAGTCAGTTATTTATTAGAATTTAGGAGGTAAGTAATTATCTTTTGGAAACATACAAAATTCTGAGCCTCTTGACAGGTGAGACCTTCGAGAAGATGTTTCCACTGGAATGGGAATCTCGAACCAGAAGGTACATTTACAGACTTAGGCAGCACTCATATAAAACTGAGCCATAAAGGATCCCCTTTCAGAGTGTAATGGATGTTTGAAATTTTCTACCCCAGAGAGTTGTGGAGGCTCGATCATTGAAAATATTCAAAGAGGACGTAGATAGATTTTGAAATATTGGACAGTTGAGGATCATGAAGAGAGGTTTGAAACAGGAATTTAGGCCTTGAGCAGATCAATCATGATCTTATAGGACAGTGGGACTGGATTGAGGGGCTGAATGACCTAGCTGTGCTCCTATTTGTTATGTTCCCAATAGCTATTAACTTTTCATATCCGCTCCTGTAGAAACTCTCTTGCACCCTGGATTATTTCATTTTATTGGTGTTAGTTGTCTCACCTCTAGCCTCATTCATTCTCTCATTCCATTCCTTGTCTTTATTTTATTGATTTTAATCATAGAACATTTACAACTTGGAAAGAGGATATTTGGTTGGATTTTTGAAAGCCCTCTAGAACATAGAACATAGAACATAGAAGAATACAGCGCAGTACAGGCCCTTCGGCCCTCGATGTTGCGCCGATCCAAGCCCACCTAACCTACACTAGCCCACTAACCACCATAAGCCTATCCAATGCCCGGATAGGGAGGGACAGACCACTGTAAACACCGGAGGCACCCTTTTTTT
>NW_025198817.1:0-5760 GCF_004010195.1 Chiloscyllium plagiosum
AGCATCTGCAGACCTCACTTTCTCCTCCAGTGAACAATTTTCGTAGAACAAAGGGAATTGTTGGATGAAAACAAGATCAAAAGACCATCTGGCTCAGCTTCTCCTATTCTGGCACAAAGAACATAAGATTTGGAGGAGAAATAGGCCATTCAGCCCCTTGAGTCTGATCTGTCTTTTAACAAGATAATGGCTGACCTTCAGGTTCCATTTTTAATCCTTACCCCATATTCCTCGATTCCTTTAGCGCGAAAAGATCCATCGACCTCAGCCTGATCGACCAAGCTCTTCTGACTTCGAAAATTCCAAAGATTCAGAACTCCCCAAGACAGGAAGTTGCCTTCCAAAATGGCAACCCTTTTACCCTTGGGATTTTGATCCCTGGCTCTGGATTTGACAGGCAAACAAACGGCCTCTCAGCTTCTGGTGAGCCCGTTAAGAATTTCACAGGTCACACAGTTACAAAAATAGTGACACTGTTGACAATCACAGCAATCAATCTATCTGTGGCTAGAATAGAATCCCTACAGTGTGGAAACAGTCCATTTGGCCCAATAAGACCACACACGCCCTCTGAAGAGTAACCCACCCAGACCCATTCCCCTACATTTCCCCTGATCAATGCATCTAACCTGCACATCCCTGAACACTATGGACAATTTAGCATGGCCAATTCACATACCCGCACACCTTTGAACTGTGAGAGGAAACCACAGCACGTGGAGGAAACCCACACAGACAAAGGGAGAATGTGCAAACTCCTCACAATCACCCAATTTGTACAGGATGTTGGTGAGACCACATTTGGAGTACGGTGTGTAATTCTGGTCACTCTGCTATAGGAATGATACTTTTAAATTGGAGAGGGTTCAGAAAAGTTCTGCCGGGATGATGCCAAGATTGGATGGATTTGAGTTATAAAGAAAGGCTGGAGGGTCTGGGACGTTTTTCACTCGAGGGTCGGAGGTTGAGGGGTGACCTTATGTAGGTTTATAAAATCATGAGGGGGGGATAAGGTGGCACAGTGGCTAGCACTGCTGCCTCACAGTGCCAGAGACCCAGGTTCAATTCCCACCTCAGGCAACTGTCTGTGTGAAGTTTGCACATTCTCCCCGTGTCTGCGTGGGTTTCCTCTGGGTGCTGTGGTTTCCTTCCACAGTCCAAAAATGTGCAGGTCAGGTGAATTGGCCATTCTAAATTGCCCCGTAGCATTAGGTGTAGGGGAATAGGTCTGGGTGGGTTGCTCTTCGGAGGGTCGGTGTGGGCCGAAGGGCCTGTTTCTACACTGTAAAGTAATCTAGTCTAATAAGGTGAATAGCTGGGGGAGTTCAAACCTAGAGGGCATATTTTTAAGGAGAGAGGAGAAAGATTTAAAAAAGGACTGAGGGGCAATTTTGTTACACGGAGAGTGGAATGAACTGCCAGAGGAAGTGGTAGATGGAGGTACATTTACAACATTTAAAAGACTTTTGGACAGGGAAACGAAGAGGAAAGGTTTGGAGGGATGGCAAATGGAACTAATTCAGTTTGGGAACGTGGTCGGTGTGGACTAATTGGGTTGAAGCGTCTGGTTCCATGCTGTAGCTCTCTGTGTGAGGCCTATAAAACCAGGTGTCAATTGTGTGGCAGCCAGAATGTGTTTTGGATTGACCAAAGCACCCCACAAATTAAAAATATCAATCGTACAGACACCACACAGTAGCAGGGAGAAACAACTGGCAGAGCTTACTGTACACGCTTACTGTACATGGTTTCTGCCACGGCCCACACTGTCTGCAGCCACACATCCACTTTCCCAGGGTGAACTGGGAACTGATGAGAAATGCTGATCTTGCCAACAATGTCCACATCCCAGGAATGGATCAATATACATGTCCCTTTGGAGTTCGACAAACCAGCCACTCAGAGTGCATGAGGTTCAGCCTTGAACCTTTGGGGTGGCGCAGTGTCTCAGTGGTTAGCACTGCTGCCTCACAGCGCCAGGGACCTGGGTTTGATTCCAGCCTTGGGCGACTATCTGTGTGGAGTTTGCACATTCTACCCCTGTGTCTGTGCGGATTTCCTCTGGGTTCTCTGGATTTACTGAGCTTGATGAGATTGAGTATGTTCAGAATACGGACACACTTCCCTCAGCCATCACTGTCTTCTTCAGCAGTCCCTCAGGATTCTCAATGCCAGTGGAGGCTGAGGGGTGACTTTATACAGGTTTATAAAAGCATGAGGGGCATGGACAGAGTGAATAGACAAAGTCTTTTCCCCAGGGTAGGGGAGTCTAAAGCTAGAGGGCATAGGTTTAGGGTGAGAAGGGAAAGATTTAAAATGGACCTAAGGGACAACATTTTCACACAAACGGTGGTGCGTGTATGGAATGAGCTGCCAGAGGACGTGGTGGAGGCTGGTACAGTTACAACATTTAAAAGGCATCTCGTTTGGTATATGAAAAGTAAGGGTTTAGAGGGATATGGGCCAAATGCTGGCAAATGGGACTAGATTAGTTTAGGATATCTGGTCGGCATGGATGAGTTGGACCAAATAGTCTATTTCCATGCTGTATATCTCTTTGACTCTAAAGGTACAAAATAAATAGTTGTTATGACAGTTGCTACCTACTCCCACACCCAAACCCTTCTTCCTTGGCCTTGTATGCTATTGTGTTTCAAGTGCTGATCAAATTATTTCCTAAGAGTCTTGAGGGTTCCTGCTTCACCCACCATTTTGAGGCAGTGAGTTCTAGATACTCACCACCCTCTGGGTGAAAAGATATTTACTTGAATTCCCTCCAAACCTCCAGCTCCTTACTCTAAATCTATTTCCCACTTTCTCCAAACAAAAGGAGTAGCCATGGGCACCCACATGGGCCCCAGCTATGCCTGCCTCTTCGTAGGGTATGTGGAACAATCCATCTTCCGCAACTGCACTGGCTCCACCCCCCATCTTTTCCTTCGCTACATTGATGACTGTATCGGCGCTACCTCGTGCTCCCACGAGGAGGTTGAACAGTTCATCCACTACACTAACACCTTCCATCCCGACCTCAAATTCACCTGGACAGTCTCGGACTCCTCCCTCCCCTTCCTAAACCTTTCTGTTTCTATCTCAGGCGACCGAATCAACACGGACATCTACTACAAACCAACCGACTCCCACAGCTACCTAGACTACACCTCCTCCCATCCTGCCCCCTGTAAAAACGCCATCCCATTCTCCCAATTCCTTCGTCTCCGCCGCATCTGCTCCCAGGAGGACCAGTTCAAAATACGCACAACACAGACGGCCTCCTTCTTCAAGGACCGCAATTACCCCCCCCGACGTGGTCGACGGTGCCCTCCACCGCATCTCCTCCACTTCCCGCTCCCCCGCCCTTGAGCCCCGCCCCCCCAACCGCCACCAGGACAGAACCCCACTGGTCCTCACCTACCACCCCACCAATCTCCATGTACAGCGCATCACCCGCCGTCACTTCCGCCACCTCCAAACAGACCCCAGCACCAAGGATATATTTCCCTCCCCACCCCTATCAGCTTTCCGTAGAGACCACTCCCCCCGCGACCCCCTTGTCAGATCCACACCCCCCACCGACCCAACCACCACTCCCGGCACCTTCCCTTGCAACCGCAGGAGGTGCAACACTTGCGCCCACACCTCCCCCCCCACTTCTCTCCAAGGCCCCAAAGGAAACTTCCATAACCGCCACAGATTCACCTGCACCTCCACCCACATCATCTACTGCATCCGCTGCAGCCGGTGTGGCCTCCTCTATATTGGGGAGACAGGCCGCCTACTTGCGGAGCGATTCAGGGAGCACCTCTGGGCCAACCGGACGAACCAACCCAACCACCCTGCAGCATCCGCTGCACCCGATGTGGCCTCCTGTCCCTCTCTCACTGCACACCCCAGGTCATCTCCTCTGCCAACTCCCCTCCTCCAAGTCCCTCCTCCCTACCTTTTATCTTCTCCTGCTGAACACTCTCTGCTCATTCCTGAAGAAGGGCCTGTGCCCGAAACGTCGAATCTCCTGTTCCCTGGATGCTGCCTGACCTGCTGTGCTGTTCCAGCAATAAAGTTTCAACTCTAAATCTATTCCCCCTGCCTCATTGTGGAGCCCTCCACTAAGACTCCTTATTCACCGTTATGATATGGGCTGCTTTCAGCACTTCCAATCCAATCTCACCTACTCAGGGTCCCCATTATCAGTGTGTCTCCTTCCCTGGCTCACCATCATCCATCCCTTTGTCTGCCAGACTGGGCTCTGTCTCCACCTGATGACAATTTCTGATGAAGGGCTTTTGCTCGAAATGTTGACTCTCCTGCTTCTTTGATGCTGCCTGACCTGCTGTGCTTTTCCAGCACCACCCTCTCGACTCTGATCTCCAGCATCTGCAGTCCTCACTTTCGCCTCTGTCTCCACCTGTCCACTCAACCATTCCCCTGCCATCAGCATAAATAACACCTTTTCCTATCTACGGTCAGTTCTGAAGGAGGATGACTGGACTCCAAATGTTAACTCTGTTTCTCTCTCCACACCTGCCAGACCTGCTGCGTTTCTCCAACAATTTCTATTTGTGCTGGTTTTGCCTGAGAAGATTATACCTGCAGTTGCACATGTGCACCACGAGAGGGGGCACCATGGGATCCAGAATCCACTAGGAGCCCAGACCTATACCTGCAGGACCAGTCTTTACACAACCGAAAGAGACCCTTTGGCCCATCGGATCCATGCTGGTCATCAAGCATCCATAGATACATGCAGATACAGACAATAGTATGGCACAGGTACAGGCACTTCAGTCTACTGTGTCTGTGCTGTCTCGTCTAAACTAAATCCCATCTGCTTGCACATGATCCACATTCCTCTGTTCCCTGCCCCTTCATGTGTCTGACTAAAACATTGCAAGCATATCTGCTTCTACCACCCCCACAGTAGTGTGTTCCAGGGACCTACCACCTTCTGTGTAAAATTATTCCCTTTAAACATTTTTCCTCTCACCCTAAACTTCGTAATTGATATTTCCGCTCCCCTCCCCGGGAAAACTATCCACCCTATCCTTGCCTCTCATAATTTGATGCACTTCCCTGAGGTCACCTCTCAGCCTCCGACACTCTAGCGAAAACAATCCTAGTCTGTCCAACCTCTCCTTACAGCTAATACACTTTAGTTATAACCCGATCTTCCTTAGCCTTGTATGCTAATCCTATCTTCCTTAGGCTGGTATGCCATTATGTTTCAAGCGCTCATTGAATTATTTCTTGAGAGTCTTGAGGGTTCCTGCCCCTCCCACCGTTTCTAGATGCCCACCACCCTTTGGGTGAAAAGATATTTTCTTGAGTTCCCTCCAAACTTTCAGCTCCTTACCTTAAATCTCTTCCCCTCCTCTCGTTGTGGTGCCCTTTTCTAAGACTCCCTATGCACCCTGTTGATGCGCCTCAGAGTTTTGTACACTCCTATCCAGTTCACCTCCCCTCCCCTCACCTCCCCTCCCCTCCGCTCACCTCCCCTCCCCTCCCTCCCCTAGCCTTCTCTGCTGGAAGGAAAACAAGAGGAGACCATTCAGCTCTTCAAGCCATTAGTGACTGATCTCCCCCTGAACTTCATTCAGCCGTCTTAATTCGATATCCTTCAATCCCCTCCACCAACAAAAGGAGAGTAAGCTCTGGTTTGAGATTTTCAGTTGATGCCCAGCCCCAACAGGAAGAGGGATGTGGGAGCTGCTGAGTGAGGTTGGGAGTGGGGGGCATGGGCCATGGAGGTGGGAGGAGGGGATT
>NW_025198818.1:0-4784 GCF_004010195.1 Chiloscyllium plagiosum
AGAGGTATGTCGGGGTGTGATGGTTACTGTACAGTGGGAGGTATGTCGGGCCGGTAAGGGTTACTGGACAGTGGGAGGTATGTCGGGCTGTGATGGTTACTGTACAGTGGGAGGCATGTCGGGGTGTGACGGTTAATGTGCATTGGGAGGTATGTCGGGGTGTGATGGTTACTGTACAGTGGGAGGTATTTAGGGGTGTGATGGTTACTGTACAGTGGGAAGTATGTCGGGCTGTGATGGTTACTGTACAGTGGGGGTCATGTCGGGTCATGATGGTTACTGTATATTGGGTGTTATGTCGGGCCATGATGGTTACTGTATAGTGGGAGTAATGTCAGGCCGGGAGGGTTGCTGTACAGTGGGAGGTATGTCGGGCTGTGATGGTTACTGTACAGTGGGAGGTATGTTGGACCATCATGGTAACTGTACAGTGGGAGGTATGTCGGACCGGGATGGTTACTGTACGGTCGGAGGTATGTCGGGCAGGGAGTGTTACTGTACAGTGGGAGGTATGTCGGGCAGGGAGGGTTATTGTACAGTGCGAGGTATGTCGGGCCGTGATGGTTACTGTACAGTGGGAGGTATGTTAGGCCGTGAAAGTTACTGTACACTGGGAGGTATGACGGGACGTGATGGTTACTGTACAGTGGGAGGTATGTTGGGCTGTGATGGTTACTGTACAGTGGGAAGTATGTCGGGCCGTGAGGGTTACTGTACAGTGGGAGGTATGAGGGGGTGTGATGGTTACTGGGCAGTGGGAGGTATGTCGGACCGTGATGGTTACTGTACACTGGGAGATTTGTCGGGCCGTGATGGTTACTGTACAGTGGGAGGTATGTCGGGCCGTGATTGTTACTGTAAAGTGGGAGGTATATCGGGCCGGGAAGTTTACTGTAAAGTGGGCGGTATGTCGGGCCTGGAGGGTTTCTGTACAGTGCGAGGTATGTCGGGCTGAGATGGTTACTGTACAGTGGGAGGTATGTCGGTCTGTGATGGTTACTGTACAGTGGGAGGTATGTCGGGGTGTGATGTTTACTGTACAGTGGGAGGTATGTCGTGGTGTGATGGCTACTGTACAGTGGGAGGTATGTTGGGCCGTGATGGTTATTGTACAGTGGGACGTATGTCGGGCTGTGATGGTTACTGTGCAGTGCGAGGTATGTGGGGCCGTGATGGTTACTGTAAAGCGGGAGGTATGTCGGGCCGGTAAGGGTTACTGGACAGTGGGAGGTATGTCTGGCTGTGATGGTTACTGTACAGTGGGAGGTATGTCTGGCCGTGACGGTTACTGAACAGTGGGAGATAAGCCGCACCGTGATGGTTACTGTGCAGTGGGAGTCCTGTCCGCCGTGATCGTTAATGTACAGAGGGAGGTATGTCGGGCCGTGATGGTTTCTGTACAGTGGGAGGTAAGTCGGGCCGTGATGGTTACTGTACAATGGGAGGTATGTCGGGCCGTGATGGTTACTGTACAGTGGGAGGTATGTCGGGCCTTGAAGGTTATTGTACAGTGGGAGGTATGTGGGGCCGTGATGGTTACTGTAGAGTGGGAGGTCTGTCGGGGTGTTGTGGTTACTGTACAGTGGTAGGTATGTCGGGGTGTGATGGTTACTGTACAGTGGGAGGTATGTTGGGGTGTGATGGTTACTGTACAGTGGGAGGTATTTGAGGACGTGGTGGTTACTGTACAGTGGGAGGTCTGTCGGGCTGTGATGGTTACTATGCAGTGGGAGGTATATCGGGGTGTGATGGTTACTGTGCAGAGGGAGGAATGTCGGGGTGTGATGGTTACTGTGCAGTGAGAGGTATGTCGGGGTGTGATGGTTATTCTACAGTGGAAGGTCTGTCGGGCCGTGATGGTTAATGTACAGTGGGAGGTATGTCGGCGTGTGATGGTTACTGTGCTGTGCGTAGTATGTCGGGCTATGATGGTTACTGTACAGTGGAAGGTATGTCGGGCTGTGATGGTTACTGTACATTGGGAGGTATGTCGGGGTGTGATGGTTACTGTGCAGTGGCAGGTATGTCGGGATGTGATTGTTAATGTACAGTGGGAGGTGTGTCCGGGTGTGATGGTTTCTTTACAGTGGGAGGTATGTCGGGTCGTGATGGTTACTGTACAGTGGGAGGTATGTCGGGGTGTGATGGTTACTGTACAGTGGGAGGGATGTCGGGCTGTGATGGTTACTGTACAGTGGGAGGTATGTCGGGCCGTAACGGTTACTGTACAGTGGGAGGTATGTCGGGCCGTAACGGTTACTGTACAGTGGGAGGTATGTCGGGCCGTAACGGTTACTGTACAGTGGGAGGTATGTCGGGCCGTAACGGTTACTGTACAGTGGGAGGTATGTCGGGCCGTAACGGTTACTGTACAGTGGGAGGTATGTCGGGCCGTAACGGTTACTGTACAGTGGGAGGTATGTCGGGCCGTAACGGTTACTGTACAGTGGGAGGTATGTCGGGCTGTGATGGTTACTGTGTGACGGTTACTGTACAGTGTGAGGTATGTCTGGCCGTGACGGTTACTGTACAGTGTGAGGTATGTCTGGCCGTGACGGTTACTGTACAGTGTGAGGTATGTCTGGCCGTGACGGTTACTGTACAGTGTGAGGTATGTCTGGCCGTGACGGTTACTGTACAGTGTGAGGTATGTCTGGCCGTGACGGTTACTGTACAGTGTGAGGTATGTCTGGCCGTGACGGTTACTGTACAGTGTGAGGTATGTCTGGCCGTGACGGTTACTGTACAGTGTGAGGTATGTCTGGCCGTGACGGTTACTGTACAGTGTGAGGTATGTCTGGCCGTGACGGTTACTGTACAGTGTGAGGTATGTCTGGCCGTGACGGTTACTGTACAGTGTGAGGTATGTCTGGCCGTGACGGTTACTGTACAGTGTGAGGTATGTCTGGCCGTGACGGTTACTGTACAGTGTGAGGTATGTCTGGCCGTGACGGTTACTGTACAGTGTGAGGTATGTCTGGCCGTGACGGTTACTGTACAGTGTGAGGTATGTCTGGCCGTGACGGTTACTGTACAGTGTGAGGTATGTCTGGCCGTGACGGTTACTGTACAGTGTGAGGTATGTCTGGCCGTGACGGTTACTGTACAGTGTGAGGTATGTCTGGCCGTGACGGTTACTGTACAGTGTGAGGTATGTCTGGCCGTGACGGTTACTGTACAGTGTGAGGTATGTCTGGCCGTGACGGTTACTGTACAGTGTGAGGTATGTCTGGCCGTGACGGTTACTGTACAGTGTGAGGTATGTCTGGCCGTGACGGTTACTGTACAGTGTGAGGTATGTCTGGCCGTGACGGTTACTGTACAGTGTGAGGTATGTCTGGCCGTGACGGTTACTGTACAGTGTGAGGTATGTCTGGCCGTGACGGTTACTGTACAGTGTGAGGTATGTCTGGCCGTGACGGTTACTGTACAGTGTGAGGTATGTCTGGCCGTGACGGTTACTGTACAGTGTGAGGTATGTCTGGCCGTGACGGTTACTGTACAGTGTGAGGTATGTCTGGCCGTGACGGTTACTGTACAGTGTGAGGTATGTCTGGCCGTGACGGTTACTGTACAGTGTGAGGTATGTCTGGCCGTGACGGTTACTGTACAGTGTGAGGTATGTCTGGCCGTGACGGTTACTGTACAGTGTGAGGTATGTCTGGCCGTGACGGTTACTGTACAGTGTGAGGTATGTCTGGCCGTGACGGTTACTGAACAGTGGGAGATATGCCGCACCGTGATGGTTACTGTGCAGTGGGAGTCCTGTCGGGCCGTGATGGTTAATGTACAGAGGGAGGTATGTTGGGCCGTAATGGTTACTGTACAGTGGGAAGTATGTCAGGCCTTGATGGTTACTGTACAGGAGGAGTTATTTGGGGCCGTAATGGTTACTGTACAGTGGGAAGTATGTCGGGCCCTGAGGGTTACTGTACAGTGGGAGGTATGTCGGGGTGTGATGGTTACTGTGCAGTGGGAGGTATGTCGGACCATCATGGTTACTGTACAGTGGGAGGTATGTCGGACCGGGATGGTTACTGTACAGTGGGAGGTATGTCGGGCCGGGAGGGTTATTGTACAGTGTGAGGTATGTCTGGCCGTGACGGTTACTGTACAGTGTGAGGTATGTCTGGCCGTGACGGTTACTGAACAGTGGGAGATATGCCGCACCGTGATGGTTACTGTGCAGTGGGAGTCCTGTCGGGCCGTGATGGTTAATGTACAGAGGGAGGTATGTCACGGGCCATGATTGTTACTGTGCATTGGGAAGAATGTCGAGCTGTGGTGTTTACTGTACAGTCGGAGGTATGTCGGGCAGGGAGTGTTACTGTACAGTGGGAGGTATGTCGGGCCTTGAAGGTTATTGTACAGTGGGAGGTATGTGGGGCCGTGATGGTTACTGTAGAGTGGGAGGTATGTCGGGGTGTTGTGGTTACTGTACAGTGCGAGGTATGTCGGGCCGTGATGGTTACTGTACAGTGTGAGGTATGTCTGGCCGTGACGGTTACAGAACTGTGGGAGATATGCCGCACCGTGATGGTTACTGTGCAGTGGGAGTCCTGTCGGGCCGTGATGGTTAATGTACAGAGGGAGGTATGTCGGGCCGTGATGGTTTCTGTACAGTGGGAGTATGTCGGGCTGTGATTGTTACTGTACAGTGGGAGGTAAGTCGGGCCGTGATGGTTACTGTACAATGGGAGGTATGTCGGGCCGTGATGGTTACTGTACAGTGGGAGGTATGTCGGGCCTTGAAGGTTATTGTACAGTGGGAGGTATGTCGGGCC
>NW_025198818.1:5458-5760 GCF_004010195.1 Chiloscyllium plagiosum
CCGTGATGGTTACTGAACAGTGGGAGGTATGTCGGTCCGGGAGGGTTACTGTACAGTAGGAGGTATATTGGGCCGTGATGGTTACTGTACAGTGGGAGGTATGTCGGGCTGTGATGGTTACTGTGCAGTGGGAGGGATGTCGGGCTGTGATGGTTACTGTACAGTGGGAGGTATGTCGGAGTGTGATGGTTTCTTTACAGTGGGAGGTATGTAGGGGTGTGATGGTAACTGTACAGTGGGCGGTATGGCGGACCGTGATGGTTACTGAACAGTGGGAGGTATGTCGGTCTGGGAGGGTTACT
>NW_025198819.1:0-2591 GCF_004010195.1 Chiloscyllium plagiosum
AGGAAGTCTTGTTTTAATTTTATAAAACAATGATGAGGCCAAAGATGAAATACTGTGTGCAGTTCTGGTCACCACACTATCATAATAATGCAATTACATTGAAGAGGATGCAGAGGAGATTCACCAGAATGTTGCCTGGGATAGAAAGTCTCTGTTTTGAGGAGAAAATGGATAGACTGGGTTTGTTTTCCTTGGAGCAGAGGAGGCTGAAGGGGGAATCTAATTGAGGTATACAAAATTATGAGAGGCACAGAGTAGATTGTGAGAATTTTTTCCCCACAACAGGCATGTCTAAGACCAGAGGGCAGAAGTTTAAGGTGAGGAGTAAGCTGTTCAGAGGAAATTTGAGAAGGATCTTTTTTCACTGAGGCAGGTAGATATATGGATGGTGATGCTGCGAGGGTGGTGGAGACAGATATGCACAACTATTTTTTTGAAAAAGTATGTGGATGAGTACTTAAAACGCCATGGCATGGTAGGCTATGGGGTAAAAACAATGACTGCAGATGCTGGAAACCAGATTCTGGATCAGTGGTGCTGGAAGAGCACAGCAATTCAGGCAGCATCCGAGGACAGGCAAAATCGACGTTTCGGGCAAAAGCCCTGTTCCTGATGAAGGGCTTTTGCCCGAAACGTCGATTTTGCCTGTCCTCGGATGCTGCCTGAATTGCCATGGTAGGCTATGGACCAAGTGCAGGTAAATGGGATTAGTACAGTTTGGTGTTTGTTGGTCGACATGGATGTAATGGGCCGAAAGGCCTGTTTCTATTCTGTATGACTGTATTTGGATTGGACACTAGCTGATGAGACATTTCTCCAGTCTTTTCCTACTGCTGTGTTTTGTGAGGATACACACACTGGCCTGATACTGCGGGCTAGAAGGTGCAGAGGTGCAAAAGGAAACACGAAAATATATCCTGGCTTTCACCAGTTCCAGTCACAATTCCTATTTCATTCAAGTTCAAGCAGTGCCCTGCCCAAAAACAGTCACACATTCACGGCATATCCATCATAAGTGTATAAAGCAAACTGATAGATAAATACATACATAAATACATAAAAATAGGGAGAAACCATCTTCTTTGGCAGGTGATTTGGTAAACAGTGATAGATTTAAAGTAATTTCCAAATGTGCTAAAGGGGGAATGTGAAATTTCTTCAGGCAGAAGATAGTTATGATCTGGAAGCCACTATCTGAAAGGGTAGAAGTATCAGATTCCATGGGATGTTTCAGGCAACAGTTGGATGTGTAGTTGAAGAAAACTAATTTGCAAGCTCATGGGTAAAAAAAACTGGCAAGGGGACTAGGAGCATCTGTGTAGAGAGAAACCGAGTTCTGAAGAAGAATCAAACCAGACTTTATACGTTAGCTTTGTTTCTTTCTGCACAGGTACTGTCAGAAAAGTTTCTCCAGCAGACTCTGCATTTGTTTCAGATTTCCAGCATTTGCAATATTTAACCTTAATATGGCTATGGGACTGACTCCGTTAGTACTTGCTATAAGGTTCCTTTGTGAATGCAGTAGAACATCATCCTTTTACATCTAAAATTCATATTTCCATCCAACGCAAAATAATTGGTGTCTTTTTTATGAAGGAAGATTTTGAGCACTAGAATTGTTCTCAGTGAATTCTAGAATATTTCTGCTGTGGTGATTCACAATCATCATTTAACAATTGGAATCTGGATGTCATTTGCCACACAAACTAATGAGGATAATGATCTGAGTATTGTCCAATGAACTGAGATGTTTTTGAGCTGTGCCCAGTTTATATGGCAGCTTTACAGGTCTAGAGAGAGCAACACAACAGCTGATCAGGTAGCAGTCCTTGCTGTGGAGCCTGGCCAATATGAAAAAGTTTAAGAAATTCCTGCAAGTCTCAGGGGCAAAGAAAAAAGGCACAGCTGCCAAAGGAAGGTTTGCAGACCACCCACTGCCAGCTGCAGGCAAGAGTGTGACTCATCGCAAGCTTTTTTCACAGGAACTAGTGCAGGGAAACGACTGAGAAATACAAAATCTACAGCATAAAATCATTTCTCCTCTTAGTCACCAGGTACAGCTTTCTGCTTTAAACCTGGACCCTCAGTCAGATGCAGTTAAATATTGGTTATTTAATAATGGTTATTAAGTCACTTGCATCAGTACATACTCCCTCTTGCTCAGTTTTATATTGTTCAGTTCATATATTAAGATTGTGTGAACTATCGGATCTCTCTTCCTGCTAATAACTGTTGGGAGTTGGTGTAATTTAAGATTTGTAGTTCCAGTGTAATTCCCTATAAAACTTCAGTCTCCTTTGTTTGAGGTAAGATTTCCCTCCAAGGTATCTTCCCTCTACCATTTTTGTTCATCATACAGCAAGACATGGCTTTGATTATTTCCTTCCACATGGACAGTAGCTGCACTGTGCTCCATATTTGCCAAGGAGCAAGTACACGTTCCGTCAGCTGTGGGTCAATCAGCTGCAAGGTATACTGTTACCCCATTAGTGCAATGTACCAAGGCATGACCAATATCTCTCTCTCACTCTCACTCATTCTCACTCTCACTCACTCACTCTCACTCACTCACTCACACACACTCACTCTCA
>NW_025198819.1:4056-5760 GCF_004010195.1 Chiloscyllium plagiosum
TGCTGCTGGCAATTACCTTCCCTTAGTAGTTCCTACAATGCCATTAGGTAAGGAGTTATTCACCAAGTGATGATGAAGGGGCAGTGATATGTGTCAAAATCAGTGACAATGAATTTACATCACTGTAACACCTTTCACACAATGGAAAATTCCAAGCTGTTCCTTGGGAGTGTTACAAAGCAATTTTCAATTATAGTCACATGATGATATATAAGGGAGGTGACAAAATGTTTTATAATCAAATATGTAGTTAAAGTGCAAAACTGAGATTGAGAAAGGGAGAGGCTTCCTGAAGAGATTTCCCAGTTCATGGATTGGTAGCTGAAGGTTGAGCACGCTAAATGCGGAACAGTTAAAATCAAGAATGCTCACAATGTTGTAGTTACTTTCAAAATGAGAGGAGAGAGATTTAAAAAAGACATGAAAGGCAATTTTTTTAAACACAGAAGGTGGTTTGCGTGTGGAATCAACTTCCAGAGAAAGCGCAGATGTGGATACAATTACAATGTTTAAAAGATAGATGAATAGCAAAGTTTGGAGGGATATGGGCCAGGAGCAGGCAGGTAGGACTATTGGATTATGTTCAGCATGGATTGGTTGGACCAAAAGCTCTGTTTCTGTGCTATATGACTGGCATTTCTAAACATTTGTTCTTGGGATGTGGACATCCCTGGTTGGGTTACCACTTATTGGCTAGCCCTTATGCCCTTGAGAAGGCTGAAAGATATTACAGAGATGGATAGAGAGGAGACTATTAAGTGGTTGGAAGAGATGGATGAAAAGTTTAATATTATGCTGTGCGGGCGAGAGGTGGTGGGTGAACAAGGCCAATTATATCAAAATTAGGCAAGAACTGGGAAATGTGGATTGGACACAGCTATTTGAAGGGAAGTCCACATTTGAGATGTGGGAGGCTTTCAAAGATAGGTTAACAGTAGTCCAGGATAGGCATGTCCCGTTGAAGGCAAAGGAGAGGAAGGGCAAGATTCGTGAACCGCGGATGACAGGGGAAATTGTACAACTAGCCAAGAGGAAAAGGGAAGCGGACATAAGGTCTAGGCAGCTAAGAACAGAACGGGCCCCGGAGGAATACCGGAAGAGAAGGTCAAGTCTTGAACAAGGAATCAAGTGGGCTAAAAGGGGTCATGAAATAGCTTTAGCAAGCAGATTAAGGAAAATCCCAAAGTATTTTGTTCTTATATTAGAAAAAGGATTGGTCCACTAAAAGATAATGAAGGAAGGCTGTGTGTTGAACCTGAGAGAATGGGTGAGATTCTGAATGATTGATTGCTTTGCGTCACTGTTCACTGAGGAGAAGAACATGATGAATCTTGAGATTAAAGATTTTAATCTTTAGTCTGGATCACGTTGGCATAAGTAGGGAAGATGTGTTGGGTATGCTAGAGGTTACTAAGGTGGACAAATCCCTAGGACCGGATGGGATCTATCCCAGGTTGCTGAGGGAGGCGAGAGAAGAAATAGCTGGGGCCCCGACAGATATCTTTGTGGCATCCTTAAATACAGGTGAGGTGCCAGAGGACTGGAGGGTTGCTCATGTTGTCCCCCTGTACAAGAAGGGATATTCCGGGTAATTACAGGCCCGTGAGCCTGATGTCGGTGGTGGGGAAGTTGGTGGAGAGGGTACTGAGAGATAGGATCTATTTATATTTAGAAAAGAATGGCCTTTAGAAAAGATAGGCAACA
>NW_025198820.1:0-5761 GCF_004010195.1 Chiloscyllium plagiosum
GCAATGACCTTTGAGCTCATCCCCACTGTGTCCGCCGAGCAATGGCATGTGAACCCGTTTACACTCTGTTCCACGAGCATTGGCCTGTGAACTCATTGCAACTCTGTTCCTGCATCAATGACTTTTGAATTAATTCCAATTCTGTTCCCCTGGCAATGGCTTCAACCTGCATGTTCCCCGTTTCACCTTTTCACGCCCTGTTGCCCCACCCTGGGACCATCTCCCCACTAACTTTCATCAACACCTGCCTGTGAACGCATCACCTCTCTGTCCTCCAAATATTGGCCTGTGACCCCATTAGTTATCTGTTCTACTGGAAATAGACTGAGATCCCTTCTCCACTCTATTCTACTAGAAACTGCCAGTGAAATCATTCCTACTCCCTGAGGAATTGCTCGTGAACTCATCACCACTCTGTTCACTTCACAGCGGTCTGTGAACCAATCTCCACTCTGTTCTCCTAACAACTGCCTGTGATCGGACTCCCGCTCTGTTCCCCGGCAATGGCTTGTGAACCCATTCCACCTCTGTTCGCACAGCAGCGGCACTCACTCTGTCCCCCTAGCAACGTTCTGTCAACCCATCACCCCTCTGTTCTCTAGCAATGGCGTGTGAACGCTTCGCAATCCTGGTCTATGGACAATGATTCCTGAATACAAGCTCACTCTGTGTCGCCAGCAATGTCTTGAGACCCTATCTGCACGCTGGTCCCCTCGCAATAGCCTATGAACCCAGCTCAGCTCTGCGCTACAGCAAAGAACTTTGAAGCCACCCCACATCAGGCTCCTGGCAAAGGCTTGGGCACCGATCCACTCGATATACACCTGGAAACGGCATCTCACACAATGTCGACTCTATAGCAAAGGCCGTTGACCCCCTCCCCGTTGTATTCACCTAGCGATGTCCTGGGAACCCATTCCCATGCTCTTTTCGCAACAACAGCATGTTAATCTATGTCAACACTGTTCTCCTAGCAGCGGCATGGTACCCATGCCCACAAGGTTTCGCTGGCAAGACAAAGTGACACAAACATCATTCTGTTTGACCATCTCTGCTCTGTTCTCTGTACAACAGCTGAAATCCCAGCCTCACCCTGTTCTCCCTGCAAGACTATCCTCACTGTCTTCACGATAAACATACTGTAACACCTCTCGGCTTTGTTCTCCTCCCGACGGCTTGTGAATCCATCACTAGTCTATTGTGCTCAGTACAGCTTAGGAACCCATCCCCACTCTGTTCCCCGAGCAATGGCCTGGAATACCGTCTCTGCGCTCTACATCTACCAATGGTCTGTGAACACATCCCAACAATTTTATCCTATCGACAGCCTGTTTACTCATGCCCAGTCTGTCCCCCTACTTATGGCCTCTTAGCACATCCTCACACTATTCTCTTAGAAACGGACTGTGAACCCATCACCGATCTATTGCCCTAGCAACAGCATGAGAATTAATCTCAAATTAGTTCTTCCCGAAGGATCCTGTGATCCCATCCTTACATTGTTCCCATGGGAACCGCTTGAGATAGAATTCCCACCCTGTTCCCCTATGAGCGGCTGGGACATTAGTTCTCTTTCTGTCCCCCTTCCAATGGCCTATGAACTCATTCCAACTCTGTTACCTTCGCAGCGGCCTGTGAACTCTATTCCCTTATCAATGTTCTATTCGCCTATCCTCACTCTGGTCTCCTACAAAAAGACTGTAAACGCATTCCTGGTCTGTTGACCTAGCAACGGCATGTGAACCCATCGCAACTTTGCTCGCCAACCAACGGCCTCTGAACCTATCTGCAGTCTGATCTGCACGCAACAGCCACTGAACTCATCCACACTCGGTTCTCCTGAAAACAGCCTCTCAATCAATTCTCAAACCACTCGCGTTGGAACGGCGTGTGGCCCCATTCCCTCTCAGTTCTCAGCGCAACTGCCTTTGACTTATCCTTGCTCTGTTTCCCGAGCAGTTGCCTGTGCCCCACATCCCCACTCTGTTCTACTTGCAGCGGCCTGTGAACCATTCCCAACTCGTTTTTTGGTAGCAAGGGCCTGTGAATTCATTCCCATGATGTTCTCCTAGCAAGGGCATACTACCCAGAGTCAATACTGTTCTCCGAGCAACGCCCTGTGGTTACATGTTTACAATGTTCACTCACAATGGCTTGTGAGCTTACTCTCACTCTCTTTACCGAACAATGTTCTGTGAACCCATTTCTGCTCTGATCTTCTCGCAACTGCCTGTGAACCTATGCTCGCACTTTTCTTCAAGAGATGACTTGTGAACTCATTCCCACGCTCTTGTTCTAGCAACTGTCTGTGAACTTTCGCCAATCTTTCTCCTTGCAGCGACCGGTGAACGCATTCCCACTCTGTTGCCGTAGTAATGACATGTGAAACAATCCCCACGTTGTTCTCCTATCAACAACCTTTGATCGCATTTCTGCTCTGTACCGCTAGCAATGGCATATGAACCGACTCTATTCATATAGGAACAACTTATCAATCCACCTCCTAGCATCGGCCTGTCATATTATCGTAGTTGAAAAATGTGGTGCTGGAATAACACAGCAGGACAGGCAGCATTAGAGGATCAGAAGAATCGCAGTTTCGGGCATAAGCCCTTCTTCAGGAATATTGGGCCAGACAACTAGTGTCCCAGGCACTCATAGGGGAACAGGGTGGGAATTCTATCTCAAGCGCTTCCCATGAGAACAATGTAAGGGTGCGATCACAGGATCCTGCGAGAAGAACTAATTTGAGATTAATTTCCCAACAAATGCATTTTAGCCGCTCGCCACTCTGTTCTGCCAGCAAAGGCTTTTTCTCCTGTAAATAACGTGTGAAGTTCTTCCCTACTCTGTTCCCCGAGAAGCTACTTCTGAACCAATGTCCAGATTGTCTCATTAAAAGGGCACGTGATCCATCCCCACTCTTTACTCTTAGCAATTGATGGTGATGCCATCTCAACTCTGTTTCACTGGCACCACCCTGTGAACGCATTCCTCTGCTGATCTCAGAGAAACTGGCTATCAATCCATCACCACATTATCTTGCTAGCAAGGCCCTGTGATCCTATCCTCACTCTCGTACGCTTGCAAATTGCCTATATCCCATCTCCACTCTGTTCTTCTCGCAACTGCCTGTTTAATCATTCCCTCTATCTTCTCCTAGCAACGGCGTGTGATATCTTCTCCACAGTGTTGTTCTAGCAACGTCCTGTGAATCCATCTCCAACCTTGAAACCCATTCCAATTCTGTTCCTCTAGCACCTGCCAGAAAACCCATTTATCACTCTGTTCTGGTGCAACAGCCTGTGAACACATCACAACGCTGTTCTCCCAGCAATGGTCTCTGAACTCAACCCCACTCAGTGAGCCGAACAACGGCCTGTGAACCAATTGCTGCTTTGTTCAACTCGCAACAGCCTGCCATCCCAAAAGCTCACCTTGCTCCCATTTTCATGGCCTTTTAGGCAATTCCCATCGTGTTCGCCTCACAATGGCCTGGAAATCCATCAACAATCCAATGTGCTCTCAACGGCTTGCGTGGCCATGCCCGCTCGCCTCTTCTATGACCTGTCTGTGACCCGTTTGACATTCCGCTCTCCTAACACAGAGCTGTGACCCCACTCCTACCCTGTTCTCACAGCAACAGCCTGAGAAGTTCGTACCCAATCTGCTCCCCGACCAAATGCATGTGACCTAATTTTTGCTCTATTGTCCTAGCTACTCGTGCGACCCCACCACCACACATGTGTCCTAGCAAAGACCTATGACCCATTGCTACTCTGTTCTCCTCGCAATTACCTGGGAACCCATCCCCTCTCTGACTTCCTCTCAACCGTTTCTGTCCTCATCGCCACACTGTTCCGCCAGCAACTGCCTGTGATCCCCTCACCATTCTGTTCATCGAGCAACAATCTGTGATTCCAACCAACACCCCACCCCCCTCCCCCGCCAACCCCTGTTTCCCCACATGGACTGTGAATTCATCCTTACTCTGTTCACCAAGCCACAGCTCTTTAAAATCTTCACCACTCTGCTCTCCAAGTGAAGGCATGTGAACAAAATTTCGTTCTGTTCTACTGGTGACTGCCTATGAGGCAATCTCCCCTCTGTTCTCCTCGCAATGACCTGTGAACCTAGACTTATTCTGTTCTTCTAAGAACAGTATGTGAAACCCATCCCCATACTTTTCTCACAGCAACAACTTGTGAAACCCGTCCAATTCTAATTCACGAGCAAACTCCATCTCAAATGTTTCCATAGCAACTGAATATGATGACCTTCACCACTCTGTTCCCGTGCATCAGCCTGTGAACACATCCCAACACTATTCAACTTGCCACCGTCTCTGAACACTGTCACTCAGTTCGCCTAACAACTGCCAGTGAACCAATTCCTGCTCCATTCCCTAGCAACAGCCTTTGACGCCCAAACCCTGCTCTGCTCCCCTATCGACGGCCTTTTGGCCCATCTCCACTCTGTTCTCCTAACAACGACATGTCAACACATGCCTGCTCAGTTCCCCGAGCATCTTAATGTAACCTCATCTCGGTCTGCCCTGTGAGCAACTGCTTGTGCAGCCGTTCCCAGTCTGTTCTCATGGCAAAGACCAGTGTCCTAATTGCCACTCGGTTCTCGCAGCAACAGCCTCTCAAATCCATCGCCACTCTGTTCCTTCGCAATTGAATGAGTCCAAATTTCGCTCTGTTGTCCTCACACCTTCTTTTGATGTTACAACCTCTCTTGTCTCCTAGAAACAGCCTATTTCCCCATCCTCACACTCGTCTCCATGCAGCTGCCTGTAAATCCATCACCACTCGGTTGTAATGCAATGCCCTGTGAACACATCCGAGCGCTGTTCGACGAGCAACAATCTCTGAGAACAAGGTCACTTTGTTCTTCAAGCAAAAGCCTCTGAACGCATCTCCATTATCTTCCCCAAGCAACGGCCTATGAGGTGATCCCCACTCTGTTGGCCTAGCAATTGCCTTTGAATACATTGGAACATTGTTCTCCTCGTACCAACCTGTGATTCCATCACACAACACACTGCGATCGCCGAGCAATGGCCGGGACACCCGTCCTCACTCTGTTCCCCCTGAAACTGCCTCTGACACAATGTCCAAACTGTTTCCATTGTAACACGCTAGGAAGCCCATCCCCACTGTGTTTTCTTAGCAACTGCTCTGTAACGCCATCCTTGCTCTGTTCTCGTAGCAGTGAACTGTGATCCCATCTCCTCTCTGTTTCCTTAGCAACACACTGTGAATTCATTCGACAGCTGTTTGTTTCGTAAGGGTTTGTTAACCTATGTCAACACTGTTCTGTCAGCAGCCCCCTGTGACGTAATCCTCACTCTTGTTCACTGTCAACGGCCTGGCTCCACAGCCGCAGACTGGTTTCCCACGCACCTGCCGGTGACCCATCTTCGCTCTGTTCTCCTTGCAAAGAACTGTGACTCCATCTCCCCTCTGTACGCCTCTGAACAGAATGTCTAACCCAAATGTACGCTCTGTTTAACTAGAAATAGCGAGTGAACCCATTCTTTGTCTGTTCCTGGAGCAAGTGCCTGTGAACCCTTCCCCGCTCAATTTTCCTAGCAAATCACTGCGAGCCCATCTTCACTTTGTTCCCTCAGCAATGACCCGTGAACTTTTCCCCATTCTGTTCCCCAAACAATTACCTATGAATCCATCCTCGGTATTCCTTTCAATTGCCTGTGATCACATTCCAACACTGTTGTCCGAGCAACGGCCTGGAAACC
>NW_025198821.1:0-5761 GCF_004010195.1 Chiloscyllium plagiosum
CACAGCCGGTCAGGCAGCATCTGAGGAGCAAGAAAATCCGCGTTTCTGGCAAGAGCCCTTCATCAGGAAAGCCCTTCATCACTTTTATGCCATCTGATCATCTGCATGATATTTACACAGCACAATTCTACTACATTCACAAATTTAGCTAAAAAATAATCTACAGTATCAAATTATTGAAAGGGCATAGAATAGAATCACAGTTATAAAAGTTAAATGAGTATTTCTTGGAGCCTACTGGAAGCTAATTGTGTGCAACGGCATCCTTAAAAACAAAGCAAGACACAAACCCAAATGCCTGTGATGTTTTCGCTCATAGAGTTTACTTGAGTAAAGTGGCCAGTTATAATTCATTTATGATTTATTCCTTAACTGTGTCTGTCTGTCTTTGTGTGAATGTAGGGGCTGGGTGGTGCAGTTAGAATCAAAGAAGGTTGGGTTTTAATCATAGAAATGAGTTAGATTACCTATTGCTTGACTTTGCTCTGCTGAAGCTACCATATTTTAATAAATTGCAAATCTTTGGTTTAAGCTATAAACCTGGTGTCTGGTATTGGTTGTTCACAAAGACTGGTACTGGTTATTCAAAAAGTTTGGTTAGGAGCCATTGGGGTCAATTTTGAGAATCACTGAATATCTGAATTTTACTGTGTTGCGAATGCAGGATAAGGAAGCTTATTTGATTTGACTATTTGTCTTCATGTTGAAACAGTAGACAGATGGCAGTATTGGCCGGATTGGACTTGTTCTGCTTTTTGCGCAGGACACACTTAGGTAATTTTCGGTATTGTCAGGTAGATGCCAGTGATCCAGCTGGACTGGAGCAACTTGGCTCAAAGTGTGGTAAGTCCTGGAGCAGACGTCTTCAGTATTATTGCCAGTGTGCTGTCAGGGCCCTTTGCCTTTACAGTATCCAATGCCTCTTGCCATTTTTTCGATTTCATACCAATTGGCTGAAGACTAGCTTCTGTGATGCTGGCGTCTGCTGGAGTAGATTGAGATGGATCATTCACTCAGTTTGCTGCAAATGTTTCAGCCTTATTTTTTGCACTGACTTGCCAATTGCCTCCATTATTGGGAATGCAGATGTTTGTGGTGTCCCTCCTCCAGTGAGTTGTTTCATTATTAAATATGGAGTATATGAAGATGGCCACATAGACTGTGCACTCTCATTGATTCTGCCATGGACGTATGCATCTGCGGCTGACAGATTGCTGAGGATGGATAGTGAGACAGAATGTACTGAGGGATGCTGATGTTTTCTTTTTGGGACATTGTGTGTATTATCTGATACCACCAGCATGACTATGTCAGGCTGTTGTTTGACCATCTGTGAGACAAATCAATGGAGGCAAAGGGAACAAATCAATGGAAGCCCCAGAGCAGTACAGAAAGTACAGGGGAAGTAATTTGAGAACAAAGAGTAGGCATGAAAAGCAATGGCAGGAAAATGTAGGGAGAATTTCAAGATATTCTACAAGTATATTAGGGGGATGAGGAAAAGAATAGGGTTTATTAGGGATCAAGGAGGCAATCTGTGTGTGGAGTCAGAGGATATTGTTGGGTACTAAATGAGTACTTCACTTCTGCTTTCGTAGAATGAATCATTGAAACCCTACAGTGTGGAAACAGGCCCTTCGGTCCAATAAGTCCACACCGACCCTCCGAAGAGGAATCCGCCCAGACCCATTCCCCCAACCTATTACTCTACATTTACCCCTAACTAATGCACCTAACCTACACATCTTTGGACTGTGGGGGGGAAACGGGAGCACCTGGAGGAAATCCACGCAGAGAGAGGGAGAATGTGTAAACTCCACACAGTCAGTTGCCCGAGGCGGGAATCAAACCTGGGTCCGTGACACTGTGAGGCAGCAGTGCTCGCCACTGAGTCACTGTGTCACCCCATGGGGAAATTGATTCTTAGTTGTCTGATAGTGAGTTACACACTTAAGGAGGCCACTCATGTGGAAAGAGGTTGTAGGAACAGAATTTGGGAGAAAGACTGAGAGGTTCTTGAACAGAATGAAGTAGGGAATGAGAAAGTATTTGAGGCTTTGGCAGGCTTAAATGTGGACAAATCCACCGGTCCGGATGAGATATATCTCAGCCTGCTGTGGGATGAAGGAAGAAATCACAGAGGAGCTGACTGAAAATTTTAATTCCTCTGTGGCCATGGGGAAGTGTCAGAGGATTGGAGGACAGCTAATGGAATTCCACTTTTCAAGAAGGGTGGTAGAGATAAACCAGGATTAAAGACTAGTGAATCTTACATCAGTGGGATGGAAACTGTCAAAAGAAATTCTGCAGGAGAGCATTAATCTCCACTTGGAGAGGCAAAGTTTGATCAGGGATAGTCAATATGGTGTTGTTAGAGGGAGGACATGCCTAACAATTTTGATTGAATTTTTGAGGAGATGACTAAATGTGTAGATGAGGCTAGTGCAGTTAATATAATTGATATGGATTTCAGCAAAGCCTTTAACGAGGTCCCATATGGATGATGATAATGATGATAAAAGAAAATGGGATCCAGGGTAACTTGGCACGTTGGATCGAAAATTGCCTTTGTGGTAGGAGACATGATTGTAGTGCATACAATTACAAGAGGCATAGACAAAGTGGATAGAAAACAGATATTCTCCTTAGTTTAAGGTTAAATAACCAGAGGAGGCATTTATAAAGTAAAAATCAGGTGGTTTCAGGGAGATTTGAGGAAATTATTTTTTCACACAGAGGGCAGTGGGAATTCGGAATGTGCAGCCTGGGAGAGCAGAAAAGATATGTGGATGAAAAGTCACAATATTCAAGACTAGAGGCCAAATGTTGAATAGTGGATTAATGAAGATAGGTCTGAGCAGACCCATTGGGTTGAAGGGTCCCATCTGTGCTGTAGGACTTTGATAACTCTCCTACCATTTGGCACTAGAATCTCCAAATGTTAGTAAGTAGGATTTTGCAGGATTGTTAGGTCTGTGTTTGCTGTGATCATTTCTGGTGCCTTGGTCAATACCAGGTGGTCTGTTTGGTTTTATTCTGTTTTTTAAGACTGTCTGGTAATTGGTGGTTAGCACTGCTGCTTCACGGCGCCAGAGACAGTGTTCAATTCTAAGTGAGAGTGGGCACTGCAGATGCTGGAGATTAGACTCAAGATTAGAGTGGTGCTGGAAAAGCACAGCAGGTCAGGCAGCATCCGAGGAGCAGAAAAATTGACGTATCGGGCAAAAACCCTTCAATTCTAGACTTGGGTGACTAATTGATAGCACTCTCCCCATTTCTGCCAGGTGCTCTGGTTTCCCGAAGTGCAGATCAGGTGGATTGGATATGCTAAATTGCCCTGTAATGTCTATGGATGTGCAGGGCAGGTGGGTTAGCCATGGTAAAGTACAGGATTACAAGGATAGAATGTGTGGCTCAGTCTGGATGGGATATTCAGAAGATCTGTGCTCAAATACAACAAGATCTGTACAATATCCAGTCTTGGGTTGACAGATGGCAAATAACATTTGCATCACACAAAGACTAGACAATAACCCTCTCCAATAAGAGACAATCGAACCACCACATCTTGATACGTAAAGGTATCATCATCACTATATACCCCTCCCCTCGACATCATTGAACAGAAACTGACCTGGACTAGTCATATAAATACTGTGACTACAAGAGCAGATAAGAGGCTAGGAATCCTGCAGCAAGTAACTTGCCTCTTCAATATACTACCTACTTGGCAGTTCCAACGACACTCAAGGAGGCTTGACACTATCTAGAACAAAGCTGTATGCTTGATTGGCACAACCATATATTTAATCAGTTCCTCTACCACTGACATTTAGTAGCAGCAGTGTGCAGCATCTACAAGATGTACTGCAAAAATGCACCAAATCTCCTAAGACAGTACCTTCTTGCAGCAGATAATCAGAACACCATCACTTGCAAGTTCTCCTCCAAGCCACACAGCATCCAAACTTGGAAATATTTCGCTATTCCGTCAGTGTTGCTCGGTCAAAATCCTGGAACTCACTTCCTAATGGCATTTCAAGATACCTCCATCAAAAAACTACAGTGGTTCAAGAAGGTAACTCACCAGCACCATCTTAAAGGCTTCTAGGAGTAAAAGCCTGTCGCACCAATATCCCATTAGTGAATTTAGAAAAAACCTGTTTTAAAAAAATGTGATCCCCTTTCAAGAGTGGATTGAATTTTTTTTCTCAGCAGGTTGTATGACTGAGAAGGCAGCGGAGGCAGAATTATTGATTATTTTTAAGATGGTGTGGATACATTATTTTTTTGCAAGGATATCGCCATTCATCAAGGAATAAATGGAAACTAAAATAACTGCAGATGCCTTAAATCAGAACTAAAAACAGAAATTGCTGGTAAAGCCCAGCAGGTCTGGCAGCATCTGTGAAGAGAAATAGAAGTTAATGTTTCCGGTCCTGTGACTCTTCAGTTTCTGTTTCTGGAAGGGTCACCAGACCTGAAACATTAACAGCCAGACCTGCTGATTTCCTGCAACTTTTGTGAAGGAATAACATGGAAATTTGGAGTTCAAAACACAAACAGATCAGCCATGATCCCATTGAATAAAGACAAAAAAAAAACTGCGGACGGTGGAATCCAAGGTAGACAAGCAGGAGGCTGAAAGAATGGTTAGACCCAAAACGTTGACTTCTCCACCTTCTGATGTTGCCTGGCTTGCTGTGTTCTCCCAGCCTCCTGCTTGTCTACCATGATCTCAGTGAATGGCAGAACAGTCTTCAGAGCTGAATTGCCTACTTTCATTCGTATTTTGTATGCTTGCATGTTCATATCCTCATTTACAATCCTAAAGTGTCTGCACTAGCACCTTTGTAACTGTTGGACTTAGTTAATGTGAGAGGTAAGCAGCCAATTCAGACTTCAGGAGGCTGGAAGTTGGTTACACCTTTTAAATTTAATGACCAAGCATTGCTCATCTATCATAAGCAACCAAATGCTTGACTGCAGATAATACTCCGTGCACAAGCAGGAGGCTGGGAGAACACAGCAAGCCAGGCAGCATCAAAAGTTGGAGAAGTCGACGTTTCAGGTGTCTCTCTTCTTCAGGACCTGTGGGATTCACTTTGATGTTAACAACACTGAAGCTAAATGCAGTCTGCAGAAACTGTCTTAAGGCATAGCCTGCACACATCATTCTACACTTACAATCACCTTGAATAAGAGTTTGGAATCAGTGAATGCTCCACATATCTCAAAAGGGAAATATTCTTTCTATGTACAAGCTTTTCAAGGCAGTGCATTGACATTCAAGGCCAGGTCATAGAGATGTACAGCATGGACACAGACCCTTCGGTCCAACTTGTCCATGCCGACTCGCTGTCCTGAATTAATTTAGTCCCATATGCTAGCACCCAGCCCATATCCCTTCAAACCCTTCCTATTCAAATACCCATCCAGATGCCTTTTAAATGTTGCAACTGTACCGGCCTCCAACACTTCCTCTGGCAGCTCCTTCCACACACGTACCATCCTCTGCCTGAAAAAGTTACCCCTTAAGTCTCTTTTATATTTTTCCCATCTCACCGTAAACCTATGTTCTCTAGTTCTGCACTCCTCCACCCCAGGGAAGAGACTTTGTCTAGTTATCCTATCCATGCCTCTCATAATTTTATAAACCTCTATAAAGTCACCCCTCAGCCTCCGATGTTGCAGGAAAATCAGCCCTAGCCTATTCAACGTCTCCCTCTAGCTCAAATTCTCCAACCCTGGCAGCATCCTT
>NW_025198822.1:0-5762 GCF_004010195.1 Chiloscyllium plagiosum
GTGGGTGCGTGTGTGTGTGTGTGTGTGTGGGTGTGGGTGTGTGGGTGTGTGTGTGGGTGTGATGAGAAGTGGTACAGAGCATGTTGTAATCTAATGTGAGTGAAAGTGATGAAGTGAGCGTTGTGGTAAACAAGGAGTTTGGATTGCATTGGGTCAGGTATTAAAGGCAATGGGGAGTGGAGAGGCAGTGGGATTAATCTGTTCGGTTTATTAAAGGTGAGGGGAGAGTGGGGTGGCACTGGGTGGAGTATGGAATGTGATGGGGGGTGTGGGATTACAATGGGAGGTGTGTTAAAGGTGGAAACACTTGGTGGGGTTTGTGGAGAGAAGGAGAGATAAGGTCTCGGATGGGGGAGGCAGTTTCCGAGCAGGAGCTAGCAGTCTGATCCAGTCCTGTCCACTTGCTGTGACGGTCTCTGCTGGTGTGTTTTCTCTCCCAGGACCTGATGGCTGATGTGAAGTCGGAGGTGGGTGGACCACTGCAGAAGATTCTGCTCGGTTTGTTGATGACTCCGGCTCAGTTTGATGCGAAGCAGCTGCAGAAAGCTATCAAGGTGAGGACTGCGCTGGGTCACACTGTGTCTTTGTACCTTCCTCTGGGCCTGGCCTAGAGGCTGCACCTGATGAAGGGCTTATGCCTGAAACATCGACTCTCCTGCTCCTCGGATGCTGCCTGACCTGCTGTGCTTTTCCAGCACCACACTTTTCGACTCTGACCTCCAGCATCTTTACATTGGTTAGGTCACTGTTGGGATAATGCGTGCAATTCTGATCTCCTTCCTATTGGAAGGATGTTGTGAAGCTTGAAAGAGTTCAGAAAAGATTGACAAGGATGTTGTCAAGGTAGGAGGGTTTGAGCTACAGGGAGAGGTTGAACAGGCTGGGACTGTTTTCCCTGGAGCGACAGAGGCTGAGGGGTGACCTTATAGAGGTTTATAATATCATGGGGGGGCATGGATAGGGTAAATAGACAAGGTCTTTTCCCCAGGGTAGTGGAGCCAAAAATTAGAGGGCATAAGCTTAGGGTGAGAAGGGAAAGATATAAAAGGGGCTTAAGGGACAACTTTTTAACAGAGGGTGGTGCGTATATGGAATGAGACAAAGATACTGGAATCCGAGGTAGACAAACAGGAGGCTGGAAGAACACAGCAAGCCAGGCAGCATCAGGAGGGGGAGAAGTCAGTGTTTCGCGTGTAACCCTTCCTCAGGGGACTGGGGGGAGGGTGTAAGGAGAGCTGCAGATAAAGGGGTTATGGGGTCAGGTGGTGAGGTGGGGATAGGGGAAGACAGGTAAAGGGTACGACCTGGTTGGTCAATGTGAGGGATGAATCCAGTTGGTGGCAGGAGCCAATGGAAGGGAGGGGGAGGGAGTCGAGGGATGAAATTGGAGAACACAGCGTTGAGTCCTCTGGACTGTAGGCTGTTACTTACTTACAGTGTGGAAACAGGCCCTTCAGCCCAACAAGCCCACACCGATCTGCCAAAGCGTAACCCACCCAGACCCATTCCCCTATATTTACCCCTCACCTAACACTACAGGCAATTTAGCACGGCCAATACACCTAACCTGCACATCTTTGGACTGTGGGAGGAAACCGGAGCACCCGGAGGAAACCCACGCAGACACGGGGAGAATGTACAAACTCCACACACAGAGTCGCCTGAGGCGGGAATTGAACCCAGGTCTCTGGCGCTGTGAGGCAGCAGTGCTAACCACTGTGCCACCCATGTTGTTCCAATTTGCAGTGTGGTTCCTTGTGGCAATGGAGGAGGCCAAGGATGATCATGTCAGAAAGGGAGTGGGAAGGGGAATAAAAATGGGTGGTGACTGGGGGGGTCCAGTTGGCCCCTGTGAACCCGGTTGAAATGCTTGGAGAACCGTTTCCTGAATTTATGTTCGGTCTCCGCGATGTAGAGAAGACCACATCGGGAGCACCTGATACAGTAAACCAGATTGGAAGAGAGGCAGTTGAACCTCTGTCTCACCTGGACGGACTGTTGTGGTCCCTGGTGGAGGTGAGAGGGTGGTGTACTGGCAGGTTTTGCATCTTTTCCAGTTGCGGGGGAAGGTACCTGGGGGTTCGGAGGGTGGTCAGCGGGGAAAGTGGTGCAAACTAAGGACTGTGGAAGGGAACGGTCCATGTGGAAGGCAGAGAGGGGTGGGGAGGGAAGATGTTTTTGGTGGGGGGCTAGATTAGATTAGATTACATTACATTACAGTGTGGAAACAGGCCCTTCGGCCCAACAAGTCCACACCGACCCGCCGAAGCGTAACCCACCCATACCCCAGTTGGAGTTGTCAGAAGTGTTTAAGGATGATGCATTGGATGTGGAGATCAGTGGGGTGGTAGGTGAGGACAAGGGGGACTCTGTCTTTATTGGGTGGGGGGTGTGGTTAGAGCAGTGGAACGGGGAATGGAGATGGTGTGGCAGTGAGATATCTGGATGATGGAAGGAGGAAAAGCATGTTGTTCGAAATAGGTGGACATCTGGGAAGCTAGCGAGTGGAATGTCTCCTCATCAGAGCAGATGCGGTGGAGGCAGAGGAATTGGGAGAATGGGATGGAGTTCTTGCAGGATACTGGGTAGGAGGAGGTGTAGACCAGGTAGTTGTGGGAGTCTGTAGGTTTATAGTAAATATCCATCTGGAGACTGCTGCCAGAGATGGAAATGGAGAGGAAAAAGAAAGGGGAGGGAGGTGTCCGAGTTGGACCAAGTGAATTTGAGAGTGGGGTTGAAGTTGTGGGTGAAGTCGATGAACTGCTCCAGTTCAGCCTGAGTGCAGGATGCTGGACCAATGCAGTTATCGATGTAACGGTGGAAGAGTTGGGGCACGGTTGGGGCCTGTGTGGGTACAGAAGAGGGACTGTTCAATATGGCCGACCAAGAGACAGGTGTAGCTGGGGCCTGTGCAGGTGCCCATGGCCACCCCTGGATTTGGAGGAAATGGGAGGAGTTGAAGGAAACGTTATTGGGGGCGAGGACCAGGATGAGCTGCCAGAGGAAGTGGTGGAGGCTGGCACAATGACAACATTTAAAAGGCATCAGGATGGGTATACGATTAGGAAGAGTTCAGAGGGATATGGGCTGAGTGCTGGCAGGTGGGACTAGATTGGGTTGGGATATCTGATCAGCATGGACGAGTTGGAGCGAAGGGTCTGTTTCCGTGCTGTACATCTCTATGACTCTATCTATCCTTACTTTCTCCCAGGTGCTGTACCATCACCATGGGAACAGCAAGCCCTTAACTGTCCTGAACAAGCATAGCAAGAGCCTGCGAGTACCAGGCCCAGAGTATCAGAAACACAGCAACTAATCCCTGGACGGCTGTCTCCCAAAAACCACAATGACATGATCTGGTTTGATACTGAACAAAACAAAACTAAAGAGTTGTGGATGCTGGAAGTCAGAACCAAAAGCAGAAATTGCTGGAAAAGCTCAGCAGGTCTGTGCAGAGAAATCAGAGTTAATGTTTCAGACCCAGTGACCCTTCAGAACTCAGGGACAATAGCACTGTTGTCTCTCCACAGAGGCTACCAGACCTGCTGAGTTTCTCCAGCCATCTCTGTGCCTGTAGAGTTCGGTGGTCTTTCGAAGAATCAAAGGTGACCTTATTGAAACAATCAAGGGGACATGACAGGAAAGATACGGAGAGGTTGGTTCCCTTTGTGGGAGAGATCAGTACCAGAGGGCATCATCTCGGAACAGGAGTTTACATATTTAAGACAGAGATGAGGAGGGATTTGTTTCCTGTGGGGAGGGAATTTGTGCGTCCCTTTACCACAAGAGGAATGTCATAATCCTCAAATCCATTTTTGATTCGATTAGATTCCCTACAGTGCGGAAACAGGCCCTTCGGCCCAACAAGTCCACACAGACAGTCGCCCGAGGTTGGAATCGAACCCAGGACCCAGGTGCTGTGAGGCAGCAGTGCTAACTGCTGAGCCACCTGCCTTCTCCTCAGGTTCCTTGATTCCCCCTTACTGATTAAACATCTGTCAATCTCCACCTTAAATATACTCAATGTCCCAGAGTCGTAGAATCCCGACAATGTGGAAACAGGCCATTTGGCCCAACAAGTCCACACTGACTCTCTGAAGAGTAACCCACCCAGACCCATTCCCCTACCCTATTAATCTACATTTACCCCTGACTAATGCACCTAACCTACACATCCCTGAACACTCTAGCATGGCCAATCCCCCTGACCTGCACAACTTTGGACTATGGGAGGAAACCGGAGCACCCAGAGGAAACCCACACAGACACGGGGAGAATGTGCAAACTCCACACACAGTCGCCCGAGGTCAGAATTGAACCCAGGACCCTGGTGCTGTGAGGCAGCAGTGCTAACCACCATACCACCCCACTAGGGTTGGTATGGACTTTTTGGACCGAATGGCCTATTTCCACACTGTAGGGATTCTGAGAGTCTGTGATTCTGGGGCATTGAGCATATGTAAGGTGGAGATAGACATATGTTTAATCAGTAAGGGGGAATCACAGGTCCCGAGGAGAAGGCAGGAAAATGGATTTGAGGACTATCAGATCAGCCATGATCTCAATGAATAGTGAAGCAGACTTGATGGGCTGAATGGTCTACTTCTGCTCCAAAGTTTTATGTACCTCCCTTTCAGGCAGGAAGCTGCAGACCCAGGCTCCCTCCAGGTAAAACAAATGTTTCCTCATCTCCTGTCTTGTCCTCCTGCTGATCATGTTAGATCAATAAACCCCAGACCTCTCTCCAGTTACTGATCCCTCTGTCCAAAAGGTGTCTGGGTAGTTATTGTCCCTCACTGTCAGTGGAAGCTGGTTCCCCCTCCTTTCTCCTATCAGTCACCCTCAGTGTCTGACACACCTCTGTAAGACCCCTGAACCTTCACTGATTTTTGGAGATCAATCCCAGCTCTGGTTCCTCTGGAGAAATTGTTAGTGTCCACCTCGACCTCGAACTCCCCCCATCCTGCCGCAATGGTCAAGTTTGCTGGCTCTTTAGAATCTGTCTCTCGGAGATACAAAGGTGCTGTCAGCGAGTATATCCAAGGTGTATGCTGATGGATCTTAAAGTCAGTGAATATCAGAGAAGGTTCAAAGGCACGGCACATTTCTGCTGCTGAATCCTTTTTCTTTCCTCATGGCAGGGGGCGGGCACAGACGAGAGGGCCCTGATTGAAATCCTAACCACAAGAACAAACCAGGAGATAAGAGTGATCAACGAAGCTTACAAGGAAGGTGAGTGAAAATATGTAAGGAAACTGATTTCAGTCCTTGTGAGGTGGGGGAAAGGTGAGGTATTCTTTGGGAAAGTAGTTACTGAGCTGTGAGTGTCGCTGACTGGGCCAGTATTTGTTGCCCGTCCCTAGTTGCCCTTGAGGAGGTGGGGGGTGAGCTGCCTTCTTGAACCGCTGCTGTCCGTGGTTGACCCACAATGTTGTGAGGAGGGGATAGGACTCCAGAGCCATAATGGTGTGGCTGACTCTTACCTGTGCTCTGAGCAGTGGGGGGAGGGCAATAAATGCCAAGTCTGTGACACCCACATCCCATGAACAAATAAGGGAAAGGGTTTTGACCCAGCAACCGTGAAGGAATAGCAATATATTTCCAGGTCAGGGTGGTGAGTGGCTTGGAGTGAAGCCTGTTTGTTTCCATGGTGATAGAAGTTGTTGGTTTGGAAGGTACTGTCTAATGACCTTTGGTGAACTTCTGCAGCACATCTTGTAGATATTACACACTGCTGCTACTGCGCATCAGTGTGGAGGGAG
>NW_025198823.1:0-5763 GCF_004010195.1 Chiloscyllium plagiosum
GGGGGAGGTGAGAGAGGACGGCGGGCGGAGGAGAGAGAGGACGGCGGGCGGTGGAGAGAGGATTGTATGCATTTGTAGTGTGGACTTATTGGGCTGAATGGCCTTGCTTCCACTCCTATGTCTTATGGTCTTTCGATTCCTCCTTTATTTCCTTAGTTATGCATGGCTAATTTTCCTATAGTCCTTCCTTCTCATTGGCACTGTGAACATATGCCATCCTTAAATATCAGAGCTGCAACTCCTCCCTCTCTAACTTGCCGAATAGTCTGATACCGCAGATATTTAACACCCTATCTTGACGACCCTGCAGCCATGTTTCTGTAACAACCACTAAATCATACCCATTTGTGATGGCATTTTTGTGCTATCAACTCATTTATCCTGAATTCTGCAAGCATTCAGGTAAAGTCTCCTAATGCCAGTTTTTACACCATCTTTTTGAATCAACACATGCAAAGAAATTGTTTTCAAACTTTTTTTTCTGTCACTACCTGGTTTCCACTCGTCTTAGTACTACACTGCTCAGCTGCCTCTTGCTTTTTATTTATTGTCTTGATTCTCTATTTCCTTAAGCCCTTACTCACTCTAGCTAATTCAGATTCCCTCCTTGGGTTCCCATCCCCCTACCAAACTAGCTTAAAGTCTACCCAACAATACTACCAAACTACCCTCAAGAATATTGGTCTCAGCACTGTCTGAGTGGACAGCGTTCATCTTAAACAGGTCCCACCTTTGTCAGAAACAGTCCCAGTTATTCAGAAATCTAAAGGCTACCCTCTGATGCCACTCTCCTAGTCACATCTTAAACCGCCTAATCTGCCAATTCCTAGCCTCACTAGCATGTGGCACAAGCAGTATTCCAGAGATTACTACCTTTGAGGTCCTGACTTTCAATGTGTCTTAACTCCCTAAATTCAGCCTTCAAGATCTCATGCTTGTTCCTACATACGTCATTGGTACAGTGTACCACGACCACCAGTGGATTCTAATTGACCATCCACACCATTGTTCCCCTCCAAAACAATGTCCTGCAGCCACTCAGCAACCTGCAGGACCTTTGCACCAGGAATGCATCACACCATTCTGTTGTCACTAGAGCAACTGCAGAAGCACATCTCTCCTGTAACGATTGAGTCTCCTTTCACTATAATCCTAACAGCCTTTTTCTCTTCTCTGTGCAGCTGAATGACCTGCAGTGCTATGGGCTTTGCTTTGGCTGCAACTCCCGCAGGTATTATCAACATCACCAGAATTCAGCACAGAATACTGGTTGGCTGTTGGGATAGTCTTCGGGGACTCCTGCACTATCTACCTTGCCTTCTGCTTGTGTTAGATGATCACCCATTCCCTATCCTCCCGCACCCTTTTACACTGTGTGGTGACCACAGCTTTGTGCACGCTAACACTCATTCTCTTGAATGCTGCTCGGTGCCTCCAAGCCTCACTCATCCTCCATAACCCAACGCTCAAATTGGAGGTACTGACACCTGCACATGCGTTGCTCATCCAAGAACTCCCACATTAGCATCCAAGAACTCCCACATAATATAGGTGGAGCAAACTACTTGAAGGAGGCGGCCTGCTATCCCTTTAATCGACCCAAAAATTACCCACTTTAAAAAAAATCTAATTCTCAGTAACTGATACTTACAGTTAACTAGTTGGTGTAGTAATTTCAACAGGTTATTTGACTGGAGTAGATAATTTGACGTTATTCTCACCTCTCAAACATCCAATCACTTACCAGCTTGGGTGTGACATCACTCTAGGATCTCGCAATCCCAGAAGCTGTTTAGCCCCTTACCAGTTCCCAAGTTTCTGTCCACAGACTGATGCTGGCTCCAAGCTAAGTCCTTGTGTGACTTCTCCAGGTTCATTCGGCTGATACGAGGTATGGAGGGGCTGAAGTAGAGTAGGGTGGGACTGTACTCATTTGCATTTAGTAGAATAAGAGAGAACTGATTGAAACATACAGGATTTATTAGGGACTTGACATTGTAGATGAGGAGAGTCCGTTTCCCGTTACGGGAGAAATAAGGATCAGACATCTCAGAATAAGGGGTCACCCGTTTAAGGCCAGGATGAGGAGCAAATTTTTCACACAGGGTAATAAATCTGTGGAATTCTTTACTGCAGAGAGGTGTTAAGGAGTACTTAAGCATATAAAAGGCTGAAGCAGACAGGTTTTAATCAGTAAGGAAATTAATGGTTAAGGGGAAAAAGCAGGAAGGTGGAGTAGAGGTCAGATCAGATTATTTAATGACGAAACAGAATTGACAGGCTGAATGATCTACTTCTGCTTCTATGTCTTAGACATACCACTTTGAAGGACCTTGGATTCACACGTTTGCCAATGACTCATGCACATTTGCAGCTGGGCAGAAACCAAAAACACAGTCAAGCTGTCCTTTGGCTCCACCACTATAGGTGGCACCTCCTGAGCCTCTGTTGCTTAAGTTTTGTGAGGCATACAACACCAATAAATAACAGTTTCATCAGTGAATACCTGGAGGGAGATCCTTTCTCTCCAAGTGTAAATTCTTCCACAAATGTGGCTGCTACTTCAGCATCTCAATTTTTCCCCCCCATTGCACATGTAATGCATACCTGTTCTCAAACTTCTGCAGCCACGTTTGCAAATATTCACACTCATGCTGCAAGTTAAACTCTTCACTGAAGATTTTTGCTTGGGCAATTAACATCTCACCAGAAATGCTCATTCCAATAAATCCTGAACCAATATATGAATGCACTATCGATACTCTTTCGTCCTTGAATGGCTTACAGTCTGCTGTAACACACTTCTATGATCAGTTAAAAAAAATTCAAGATTATTTTCCTTTTGCTTAAGTCATACACTGTTAACGACACACATTAAACCTCTCACAAATCCTGTACAGATGTGTCCATGTCTAATTATGTTCATATTTCAACTTATTGCAGTTTTTTTTATCAAATAGACAGGTTGGATACTTCATCTAAAAGATACATATCTTAAGTAAATGATTTTCATTTTCTATGTTCAGTAACGTTTCTCTAAGCAAAATGAGAAGTGCCTGCTTCTATAGCAGCAATCATTACTCATCAGGTGAAGTTAGATTTATTGTAATTTTCAACAAGTGCTGTTTAAAATGCTGACAAATAGTCAGATTGGCAATCTTGGCAGTCTATTAACCTTGAATTTGTGTAGTTGGACGTCAAGGTAATTTTATACCCAGCCTGAACACAGATTTGGTGATGAGAATATTACTAACAAATGCAAGGAAGCCGTTCTTCTGGCATTTATGACATTAGTAGGAGTGCCAAAGAGGGCAACACCAATTTTCACACAGGTATTGTAGTTGGAGAGAGAGGAAGGAGGGGCAAAAGTGCATCAGTTTTCTTACTCCTCCTCAAGAGCAAGAGGTCTTCATTTTTCTCCTCAGGAAAAGGATAATTGCTTGTTTTGGAGGCAGAAGAGTGTTATTCGCAGTCATGGAAAATTATGGGTATCAAAATGTAAAAGTGATTAGAAGCGCTTGGCATCGAGGTAATGGAAGATTTGAGGGTTTAGCCATGGATGTGACAGGAGATAATCAGGTTAAAATTAATAAAATTTAGAAAAATAGATTATTTCATAAGTGTTGTTTTATTTCAAACTTGAGCTAAATGCCTTGGAAAGTGAATCTGATGTCGGTAGGTAATTGATCATTTATCCCTACATCTCTGCTTTTGAAACTTCAATGTGTTTCAATTAATAAATCCCAGCAATGTATGTTGTTTCTTTCATGCGCATCACTTTTATGTTACAATATTTTGGGATTTCAACATCTAAAAGTAGAAGTTCTAAATTGGGGAAGGCCAATTTTGACATTATTTGGCCAAACTTTCAAAAGCTGACTGGGGGCAGATGTTCGCAGGTAAAGCGATGGCTGGAAAACAGGAAGCCTTCAGAAATGGTGTAACAAGAGTACAGACAGTATATTCCTGTTGTGGTGAAAGGAAAGGCTGGTAGGTGTAGGGAATGCTGGATGACTCGAGAAATTGAGGGGTGGTTAAGAAAAAGAAGGAAGCATATGTCAGGTATAGACAAAATAGATCAAGCGAATCGTTAGAAGGGTATAAAGGCAGTAGGAGTATACTTGAGGGAAATCAAGAGGGCAAAAATGGGACACGAGATAGCTTTGGCAAATAGAGTTAAGGAGAATCCAAAGGGTTTTTTACAAATACATTAAGGACAAAAGGGTAAGTAGGGAGAGAATAGGACCATCAAAGATCAGCAAGACAGCTTTTGTGCAGAGCCACAGGAGATTGGGGATATACTAAACGAGTATTTTGCATCAGTGTTTACTGTAGAAAAGGACATGGAAGATATAGAATGTGGGGAAATAGATGGTGACATCTTAAAATAAACATCCATATTACAGAGGAGGAAGTGCTGGATGTCTTGAAACAAAAGTGGATAAATCCCCAAGACCTGATCAGGTGTACCCTAGAACTGGGAAGCAAGGAAAGTGATTTCTGGGCCCCTTGCTGAGATATTTGTTATCATCGATAGTCACAGTTGAGGTGCCGGAAGACTGGAGGTTAGCTAACGTGGTGCCACTGTTTAAGAAGGTTGGTGGGGGATCCAAAATGGCGGCGACCCAGCAAGTCTGAGTCTATTTGGACTCTTAGATAAATTGTAAGAGACAATGGATGTTGTTTTGCCTTTTCCCCACTCCGGTTTATATCCCCCCCACCCCCTTTTTCTTTTTTCTTACCTTACTGTTTAATATTATCTTGGGGGGTGGGGAGAGGGATTTATTTATTTGTTCTTTAGTTAACGATTTTCTCCCCCCCTTGGGGTTGTTTTTTATTATTCTATGTATGTGTGTGTGTATGTATATATATGTGTATGTATATATATGTATATATATAAGCTGGGGGATTTAGTTAATGTTGGTGGGGGGAGGTGGTTACCTTATTCTATTTTACCTCTGTCTCTAGGAGCGGGGTTGTTTTCCCTTGCTATTTTGTATTACATTTAATTATTATTTGTTGAGGTTGTAATTTTATAGTTATATATGTTTATACATGGTATTAACATTACCAAATATATCCAGGTGTGTGGGGGGTGGGGTAGGGTGCTCACTGTTAACTCTAGCTTTCTATTATATCTGAATTCTCCTCATCCAATTGAGGAGCGCCTGGGTCAAGGGTGGGGCATTGGTTGGGAGAGGATACGATGGACCTTTGGAAAGGAAGTGACACCCCCGGGAACAAGGGGGAAAATCTCCATTTAAATAAGTTTTATTTTTTTTTATTATTTAGAAATAGTTTTTTATTATATTGTTGAGAGTGTATTAGTCTTTATTTTTGTGAATTTTATATGCTCTATACTCGGAATGTTTTGGATAGGGTTTCCCCTCCCGAGGGATCTCGGATTTGCCCGGATGATTATGGTTGATCAGTCGGTTAAGTGGTGCACCTGGAATGTCAAGGGTGGTAATTCGCCAGTCAAAAGGAAGAAAATATTATCAAATCTTAAGAAAGAAAGAGTTGATATAGCTCTCCTACAGGAGACACACCTGTTGGATAAAGAACACTTGAAATTACGGCAGGGTGGATTTGATCAGGCCTTTTTTTCTTCTTTTAGCTCAAAAAGTAGGGGAGCTGTGATTCTTGTTCAGAAGAATTTCCCTTTCAAAATCCTAAAGCAGATAAACGACAAATCTGGACGATATATTCTGATTAAAGCCCTAATAAATGGAGAGGAATATGGGATTTTAAATTTGTACTGCC
>NW_025198824.1:0-1462 GCF_004010195.1 Chiloscyllium plagiosum
AGTCAGTGACAGGGATTGAGCCTCAGTCAGTGATAGGGATTGAATCTCAGTCAGTGTTAGGGATTGAGCCTTAGTCAGTGACAGGGATTGAATCTCAGTCAGTGACAGGCATTGGATCTCAGTATGTGACAGGGATTGACCCTCAGTCTGTGACAGGGATTGCATTTCAGTCAGTGACTGAGATTGAGCTTCAGTCAGTGACAGGGATTGAACATCAGTCAGTGATAGGAATTGAATCTCAGTCAGTGACAGGGATTGATCCTCAGTCAGTGACAGGGATTGAATCTCAGTCAATGTTAGGGATTGAGCCTTAGTCAGTGACAGGCATTGAATCTCAGTCAGTGACAGGCATTGATCCTCAGTCAGTGACAGGGATTGACCCTCAGTCTGTGACAGGGATTGAATCTCAGTCAGTGACAGGGATTGATCTTCAGTCAATGGCAGGGATCGAACCTCAGTCAGTGACATGGATTGATTATCAGTCAGTGACAGGGAGAGAATCTCAGTCAGTGACAGGGAATGAATCGAAGTCAGTGACAGTGATTGTGCTTCAGTCAGTGACAGGGATTGAATCTCAGTCAGTGACAGCGATTGAACTTCAGTCAGTGACAGGGATATCAATCTCAGTCAGTGACAGGAATTGAGCCACAGTCAGTGACAGGAATTGAATCTCAGTCAGTGACAGGGAATGAACCTCAGTCACTGACAGGGATTGAGCCTCATTTAGTGAAAGGGATTGAATCTCAGTCAGTGACAGGGATTGAATCACAGTCAGTGACAAGGATTGAACCTCAGTCAGTGACAGGGATTGATCCTCAGACAGTGACAGGGTTTGAATCTCAGACACTGACAGGGATTTAATCTCAGTCAGTGACAGGGATTGAACCTCAGTCAGTGACATGGATTGAATCTCAGTCAGTGACAGGGATTGAACGTCAGTCAGTGACAGGAATTGAATCTCAGACACTGACAGGGATTTTATTTTAGACACTGACAGGGATTTAACCTCAGTCAGTGACAGGGATTGAACCTCACTCAGTGACAGGGATTGAATCTCAGACACTGACAGGGATTTAATCTCAGTCAGCGACAGGGATTGAACGTCAGTCAGTGACAGGGATTGAATCTCAGTCAGTGACAGAGATTGAACCTCAGTCAGTGACAGGGATTGAACCTCATTCAGTGACAGGGATTGAATCTCAGTCAGTGACAGGGATTGAGCCTCAATCAGGGACAGGGATTGAGCCTTAGTCAGTGACAGGGAATGAATCGAAGTCAGTGACTGGGATTGAAACTCAGTCAGTGACAGGGATTTTGCTTCAGTCATTGACAGGAATTGAATCTCAGTCAGTGACAGCGATTGAGATTCAGTGAGTGACACGGATATCAATGTCAGTCAGTGACAGAGATTGAACCACAGTCAGTGACAGTCATTGAATCTCAGTCAGTGACAGGGATTGAA
>NW_025198824.1:1474-5763 GCF_004010195.1 Chiloscyllium plagiosum
TGAGCCTCGGTCAGTGACAGGGATTGACCCTCAGTCAGTGACAGTCGCTGAAACTCAGTCAGCGACAGGGATTGAGCCTCAGAGAGTCACAGGGTTTGAATATCAGTCAGTGTCATGGATTGGACCTCAGTCAGTGAAAGATATTGACCCTCAGTCAGTGACAGAGATTGAACCTCAGTCAGTGACAGTCATTGAATCTTAGTCAGCGACAGGGATTGAGCCTCAGTCAGTGACAGGGATTGAATCTCAGCCAGTGACAGGGATTGAAACTCAGAGAGTGACAGGGATTGAGCCTCAGAGAGTCACAGGGTTTGAATATCAGTCAGTGTCAGGGATTGGACCTCAGTCAGTGAAAGATATTGAACATCAGTCAGTGACAGGGAGTTAACCTCAGTCAGTGACAGGGATTGAATCTCAGTCAGTGACAGGGACTGTACCTTAGTCAGTGACAGGGATTGGAACTCAGTCAGTGACAGGGATTGAATCTCAGTCAGTGACAGGGATTGAATCTCAGTCAGTGACAGGCATTGAATCTCAGTATGTGACAGGGATTGACCCTCAGTCTGTGACAGGGATTGAATCACAGCCAGTGACTGGGATTGAGCTTCAGTCAGTGACAGGGATTGAACATCAGTCAGTGATCGGAATTGAATCTCGGTCAGTGACAGGGATTGAGCCTCAGTCAGTGACAGGAATTCAATCTCAGTCAGTGACAGGGATGGAGCTTCAGTCAGTGACAGGGATTGAATCTCAGTCAGTGACAGGGATTGAGCCTTAGTCAGTGACAGGGATTGAATCTCAGTCAGTGACTGAGATTGAGCTTCAGTCAGTGATAAGCATTGAATCTCAGTCAGTGACAGGGATTGAGCCTCAGTCAGTGACAGGGATTGAATCACAGTCAGCGACAGGGATTGAGCCTCGGTCAGTGACAGGGTTTGAGCCTCAGTCAGTGACAGTCGCTGAAACTCAGTCAGCGACAGGGATTGAGCCTCAGTCAGTGACAGGCATTGAATCTCAGCCAGTGACAGGGATTGAAACTCAGAGAGTGACAGGAATTGAGCCTCAGAGAGTCATAGGGTTTGAATATCAGTCAGTGTCAGGGATTGGACCTCAGTCAGTGACTGATATTGAACATCAGTCAGTGACAGAGATTGAACCTCAGTCAGTGACAGGGATTGAATCTCAGTCAGTGACAGGGATTGTACCTTAGTCAGTGACAGGAATTGAATCTCAGTCAGTGACAAGGATTGAATCTCAGTCAGTGACTAGGATTGAGCTTCAGTCAGTGACAGGAATTGAATCTCAGTCAGTGACAGGGATTGAGCTTCAGTCAGTGACAGGGATTGAATCACAGTCAGTGACAGATATTGAATCTCAGTCAGCGACAGGGATTGAGGTTCAGACAGTGACAGAGATTGGACCTAATTCAGTGACAGGGATTGACCTTCAGTCAGTGACAGGAATTGAATCTCAGTCAGTAACAGTGATTGACCTTCAGTCAGTGACAGGAATTGAATCTCAGTCAGTGACAGGGATTGAGCTTCACGAGGTGACATGGATTGAATCACAGTCAGTGACAGGGATTGAATCTCAGTCAGTGACAGGGATTAAGGTTCAGTCAGTGACAGGGATTGAACCTAATTCAGTGACAGGGATTGACATTCAGTCAGTGACAGGGATTGAACCTCAGTCAGTGACAGCGATTGAACCTCAGTCAGTGACAGGGATTGAGCCTCAGTCAGTGATAAGCATTGAATATCAGTTAGTGACAGGGATGGAGCTTCAGTCAGTGACAGGGATTGAATCTCAGTCAGTGACAGGGATTGAGCCTTAGTCAGTGACGGGGGTTGATTCTCAATCAGTGACAGGGATTGAATGTCAGTCAGTGACCGATATTGACCCTCAGTCAGTGAGAGGCATTGAATCTCAGTTAGTTACAGGAATTGAATCTCAGTCAGAGACAGGGATTGACCCTCGGACAGTGACAGGGATTGAATTTTAGTCAGTGACAGTGATTGAGTTTCAGTCAGTGTTGTGGATTGACCCTCAGTCAGTGGCAGGGATTGACTCTCAGTCTGTGACAGGGATTGAAACTCAGACATTGACAGGGATTGAATCTCAATCAGTGACAGGGATTGAATCTCAGTCAGTGACAGGGATTGAATCATAGTCCGTGACCGTGATTGAGATTCTGTCAGTGATCGGGATGGACCCTCAGTCAGTGTCAGGGATTAAACCTTAGTCAGTGATAGTGATTGAATCTCAGTCTGTGACAGGGATTGAATCTCAGTCTGTGAGGGGGATTGAATCTCAATGAGGGACAGGGATTGAACCATAGTCAGTGACAGTGATTGAATCTCAGTCTGTGACAGGGATTCAATCTCAGTCAGTGACTGGGATTGACCCTCAGACAGTGACAGGGATTGAATCTCAGTCAGTGTCACGGATTGACCCTCAGACAGTGACATGGATTGAACCTCAGTCAGTGATTGTGATTGAATCGCAGTCATTGACAGGGATTGACCCTCAGTCAGTGAAGGGATTGAACCTCAATCAGTGAAGGAATTGACCCTCATTCAGTGACAGGGATTGAATCTCAGTCAGTAGCAGTGATTGAGCCTCAAATAGTGACAGGGATTGTACCTTAGTCAGTGACAGGGATTGAACCTAAGACAGTGACAGGGATTGAATCTCAGTCAGTGACAGGGATTGAGCCTCAGTCAGTGACGGGGATTGAGTCTCAGTCAGTGACAGGGATAGACCCTCAGACAGTGACAGGGATCGAATCTCAGTCAGTGACAGGGATTGAGCCTCTGTCAGAGACAGGGATTGAGACTCTGTCAGTGACAGGCATTGAACCTCAGTCAGGGACAGGGATTGGCCCTCAGACATTGACAGGGATTGAATCTCAGTCTGTGACAGGGATTGAACCTCAGTCAGTGACTGGGATTGAACCACAGTCCGTGACAGGGATTGAACCTCAGTCAGTGACAGATATTGAATCTCAGTCAGTGACAGGGGTTGAATCTAAGTCTGGGACAGGGATTGAACCACAGTCAGTGACACGGATTGAAACTTAGTCAGTGACAGTGATTGAATCTAAGTCTGTGACAGGGATTGAATCTCAGTCAGTGACTGGCAGTGACCCTCAGACAGTGACAGGGATTGTATCTAAGTCAGTGACAGGAATTGAGGCTCTGTCAGTGACAGGGATTGGACCTCAGTCAGTGACATGGACTGAATCTCAGTCTGTGACAGGGAATGAATCTCAGACAGTGACAAGGATTTAATCTCAGTCAGTGACTGGGATTGACCCTCAGACAGTGACAGGGATTGAACCTCAGTCAGGGACAGGGATTGACCCTCAGACATTGATAGGGATTGAATCTCAGTCTGTGACAGGGATTGAACCTCAGTCAGTGAGAGGGATTGAACCTTAGTCAGTGACAGGGATTGAACCTCAGTCAGTGACAGATATTGAATCTCAGTCAGTGACAGGTGTTGAATCTCAGTCTGTGACAGGGATTGAACCATAGTCCGTGACAGGGATTGAATCTGAGTCTGTGACTGGCATTGACCCTCAGACAGTGACAGGGATTGAATCTCTGTCAGTGACAGGGATTAAGGCTCTGTCAGTGACAGGGATTGAACCTCAGTCAGTGACTGTAATTGAATCGCAGTCAGTGACAGGGATTGAATCTCAATCAGTGACTGGGATTGAACCTCAGACAGTGACAGGGATTGAATCTCAGTCAGTGACTGGGATTGAGCCTCAGTCAGTGACAGGGATTGAACCTCAGAGAGTGACAGGGATGGAATCGCAGTCAGTGACACGGATTGATTCTCAATCAGTGACAGGGATTGAATCTCAGTCAGTGACCGATATTGACCCTCAGTCAGTGAGAGGCATTGAATCTCAGTTAGTTACAGGAATTGAATCTCAGTCAGAGACAGGGATTGACCCTCAGACAGTGACAGGGAATGAATTTTAGTCAGTGACAGTGATTGAGTTTCAGTCAGTGATGTGGATTGACCCTCAGTCAGTGACAGGGATTGAATCTCAGTCTGTGACAGGGATTGAAACTCAGACATTGACAGGGATTGAATCTCAGTCAGTGACAGGGATTGAATCTTAGTCAGTGACCGTGATTGAGATTCAGTCAGTGATCGGGATAGACCCTCAGTCAGCGTCAGGGATTAAACCTTAGTCAGTGATCGTGATTGAATCTCAGTCTGTGACAGGGATTGAATCTCAGTCTGTGAGGGGGATTGAATCTCAGTGAGGGACA
>NW_025198825.1:0-5763 GCF_004010195.1 Chiloscyllium plagiosum
TCCACACTGTAGGGAATCTAATCTAATCTAAGCTTGATGCAGCCACACACAAAGGTGGCCGTCAGGATGAGGGTAGCATTGTGTGCGTTATTTTCCCCTATTTCTAGATGTTTATACATTGCGTCTCTTTGAATATTGTCCATCTTTGACCAGAAATTTCTGAAAAAGGTCTGCAAGTCTGGCAGCATCTGTGAAGAGAGAAACCGAGTTAACATTTCAGGTCGAGTGACCCTTCCTCAGAACTGTGGTGAAGCAGGGTCACTTTCCTCAGAACTGTGGTGAAGCAGGGTCACTTTCCACAGAACTGTTCTGAAGCAGGGTCACTCAACCTGAAATGTTAACTCGGTTTCTCTCTCCACAGAACTTTTCCATCAATTTCTGTTTTTGGGTCCCTTTGGCATCCTAGTAGCCAATCAACATCCTCCAGACAGGGATCTGATGGTGCGAGATGAACGGATACAACGCTCTGCCTGATTGGGTGGATTGTGGCATATGTAAATCAGCAAAAGCGGACGGGAAAGAAGGAGGCAGATTCTGTACCTAATTTATTATCGAGGTACAAACCCCACGCAAGTTAGCGTTGTAAGTTTATTAAGCCAAGTTATAATTAGCAGTTTAAAATGAATAGTTAAATCCAGTCACCTTGACATAAAGGGAAAACGAGAGCTAGACCTGAACGTGAGTAGCGATCATTTCCGTTCGGTGAGGCGGCTGGAGTCGGTGATGGATGACTTTAGCTCCTCCATGGATCTGGGTTCGTCAGCCGGAGGCTCGGACCAGGCGGAGCTGTCGCGGCTGATTGCGGTGGAGCAGCAGAAAGCTCAGTTCCAGCTCAAGGTGCACAACTTCACCGACGTGTGCTGGGAGAAGTGCGTGGAGAAGCCGAGCTCCCGGCTCGACTCGCGGACCGAGGCCTGCCTGGTGAGCTGCGTGGACCGCTTTGTGGACACCACCTTGGCCATCACCAATCGCTTTGCCCAGATGGTGCAGAAAGGGGGCCACTGAGTCAACATTACAGTGAAGGTGACTGGCAGACCTCCCGTGGAGCGAAGGAAGAAGGGTGTGTCTTGTACATGTTCTGGAACCAAACCATTGCATTGTCTTTTGTACTTGTACATGCTTTGAGCACATTTCAGTGTGAATGCCCTTGCTGCAAGGTCATTTCAGCAACTTCCTCTGCCACTGTGTGTGCGTGTGTGTTTTGGCTGCACACCAATCCTGTGTAAATTCAGAAAAATGCCATTAAAGTCTTTTACTTCATTGCTACCTGGGCGTCCTCTTTCTCAATTGGATCTGAAGAGAGAGAAACAAAGATTACAACCACAGAAGAGGGCGTGTGGGGGACTGGGAGAGTTGCTGCAGAGAGCTGCAGGGCCTTGCTAGGCAGAATGGCCTGGCTGGAGTGTTTTTAACTCGTGTATGGATATTTTCTAATCAACCTGTTTAGGGATATTATTAGGCACCTCTGTGGGATTTTCAACACAGGTCTTCCAGTCAAGAGATAGAGAGGCTGTATCACTGTACCACAAGAGCCCCTGCTTCTGGGCAGTAAATGTTCACTGATTCCTCCCAGACACTAATCTATTTCCCTTTTGATCGAAATTCTAATTGCCGAGGGATATAGATGTCGGGTGACCAGAACTGCGTGCCGTACTCCAAATACGGCCTTGCCAACATCTTGTGAAAGACGTCCCAATTCCTCTACACAGTGCTGTGACTGATGGAAAAAGCAAGTATGCTGAAAAACTCCCCCTTCAAGGAGAGTCGTAGAGTTGCACATCACAGAAACAGACCCTTTGGTCCAACTTGTACATGCTGTCCACGTTTCCTAAGCTAAACTAGTCCTACATTCCTCTCGACGTTTCCTATCTATGTACTTATCCAAATGTCTTTTAAATGTTGCAACTGTACCTGCATCTACCGCTTTCTCTGACAGTTCATTCCACATAGGAACCACCCTCTTCGTGAAAACGTTGCGCCCTTTTAAACTTTAAATAAAAATCGAAAGAACTGCAGGTGCTGTAAATCAAAAACAAGGGCAGAGGTTGCTGGAAAAGCTCTGGCAGCATCTATGAAGAGAAATCAGAGTTAATGTTTCAGGTCCAGTGGAGGGTCTGAGGAAAGGTCACTGGATCTGAAATGTTCACTGATTTCTCTCCTCGGGTGCAGCCAGACCTCTGAGCTTTTCTAGCAAGGTCTGTCTTTGTTCCCTTTTAAATCTTTCTCCTCTCGCCTTAAAAATGTACCCTCTCGTTTTGAACTCACCCACCCTGGGGAAAAGACCTTTGCTATTCACCTTATCTCATGGCCCTCATTATTTTATAAACCCCCATAAGGTCACCCCTCAACCTCCCATGTTCATGTGAACAAAGTCCTAACTCAAACCCTCCAGTCCTAGCAACATACTGGTAAATCTTTTCTGAGTCCTCTAATAATATCATTCTTATAACAGGATGTACACAGTTCTCCAAAGGTGGCCTCACCAACTTCCTGTACACTTCAACATGACATCTTGACTCCTATACTTAATGGTCTGAGCAATGAAGGAAAATGTGCTAAACACCTTCTTAACTACCCTGTCTACCTGAGAACTATGTACCTGAACTCCTAGGTTGCTCTGTTCATCAATACAACCTACTGTACAAGTTATATCCCTGATGAAGGGCTTATGCTGAAAACATTGACTCTCCTGCTCCTCTGATGCTGCCTGACTTGCTGTGCTCTTCCAGCGCCACAATTCTTGACATGTACAAATCCTGCCTTGTTTGTTTTACCAAAACGCAATACCTTTTACGTCAATTATTTTTTCGGTATCTTTTATAATTAAGATAACAAAAGGTGTTCATTTTGTTTACCATTTCCTATTAGTCGCTCACCGGCTACTCACTTCACTACTTTTATGGGGGAAAAGGCAGATTAAGCAGATTTGAGGATTATCAGAATAAAACAAAGGACTGTGGATGCTGGAAATCTGAAACATAAAACAGAAATTGCTGGAGAAAAGCAGTAGATCTGGCAGCATTTGTGGAGAGAAAACAGAGTTAATGTTTCAAATGCAGTGTCCCTTCAGGATTATCAGATCAGCTACAATCTCATTGAATGGTGGAGTAGACGGAATGGTCCACTGCTGCTCCTATGTCTTATTGCAAGAAGGACAGAGTGGAGAAGTCCTGTGACAACTGAGGGCTTTGGTGAGACTCCATTTGCAGGACTGTGTTGTAATTTTGGTCCGCCTGCTGAGAGGGCCGTTCCTGATGAATGGTTTTTGCCCGAAATGTCGATTTTTTTTCCTGCTCCTGTCTGACATGCTGTGCTTTTCCAGCACCACTCTAATCTGGACTCACATCCTTGCATTGCAGGCCACTCAGTTAAAGGTTGATTCCTGCGATGGAGTGTTGTCAGACGAACATACAAATTGGGAGAGGATGTAGGCCATTTGGCCCCTCATTCAGTGAGATCGTGGCAGATCTGTTTGTGTTTCAAATTTCACATTCCCACCCCTAACCTTTGATTTCCCCTGTCCAACAAGAACCTACCTCTGCCTTAAAATGTTAATTGATTCACTTCTGCCGAGGAAGTCCCAAAGTAAACAGCCCTCTTGGGAGTCCCCCATCTCTCTCCAATAAGTGCAACCCTCAAATTTATTTTTCATGTTTCAACAATAGACTTTATTCCTAAAAATCTTTTTATATACCTACATAATCATTACAGCAGTTTGATTCTGTGCAATCGTTACATATGGAGAACAAACCAAAGGCATTTCTTACTTGTACAAGATTATTTTTACATACAAGGCAGAAGTGAGGACTGCCGATACTGGAGATCAGAGTCTAGATCAGAGTGTGGTGCTGAAAAAGCACAGCAGGTCAGGCAGCATCTGAGGAGCAGGAAAATCAACGTTTCAGAGTCATGAGGATGGTGCTGAGCTGGAAGGTTGGAACTGGGGCAAGGTGAGGAGGGGAAATGAGGAAACTGGTGAAGTCAAATGTATTTTTACATACATTTGAGGCACTGTGAGGGTCCGATACCTGAAGGGACCCTGATTGTCCTTTGAACAAAAGGCTGTACACAATGGTCTTTTCCCCACTACACCTTGGCGGCTTCTGTACTGCTTCTCTCAGCACATTGTCTGATACCTTGGAATGTGCCAGTCTGCAATAGTTAGTTGAGGTCAACTCTTGCTCTGAAAGATCAGCAAGTTTCAGACAGTCCAAAGAGCGTCTTTCACTGACTGGATGGTTCCCCCAGGCAGAGTCAATGTTTGTCTCGGTTGTGCGTCTTGGGGAACAGGCCGTTGAGCACAGAGCCCTGCGTCATGGAGCTGCTCAGGACGAGCATTGACAAAAATCACTGCAGCTTTCTACCGACTTGCTTTGCAAGGGCTCATTCCAGCAGATGTGTGACAGTCTCTACACCCCCACAGCTGCTTCAAAGGCAGTGTGCAGTGGTGGAGAGAGTCTGGGCAGACATAAAGGATCTGACAGGTAGTGCCTTTCTGACCACCAGCCAAGCTTAGAGTCATAGAGATCAAAGCATGGGAAACAGACCTTTCGGTCCAACTCATTCATACCAACCTGATAGCCTGAATTAATCAAGGCCCATTTGCCAGCATTTGGCCCATATCCCTCTCATCCCGTCATATTCATATACTCATGCAAATGCCTTGTAAATGTTGTAATTGTACTAGCCTCCAAAACGTCCTCTGGCAGCTCATTGCATACACACACCACCCTCTGTATGAAAAAGTTGCCCGTTAGGTCCCTTTTAAATCTTTCCCCTCTCACTCTAACCCTACGCCCTCTGGTTTTGGACTCCCCCAACCCCAGGGAAAAGACCTTGTCCATTTACCCTATCCATGCCCCTCAAGATTTTATAAACCTCTATAAGGTCACCCCTCAGCCTCCAATGCTCCAGGGAAAACAGCCCCAGCCTATTTAGCCTCTCCCTGTAGCCCAAAACTCCCTATCCTGTCAACATCCTTGTAAATATTTTCTGAATCCTTTCATGTTTCACAACATCTTTTCTGGAGGAGGGAAACCAGCATTGCACACAATATTCCAAAAGTGGCCTAACCAATGTCCTGTACAGCTGCAACATGACCTCCCTTTGTTGGAGAGTTCTGGCCATTCTTTAACCTATTACGTAAAAGCTGCTGTTTGACTGGGTGTAGTTTTAGTTGCATTTCTGAAACAGGAGGCAGCTGAGTCACTCTCAGGTGAAGTTGGTTAACTGAACAACTCATTTGATCCAGTTCAGAAGCAGTGCATATGCCTGAAGTGTCGACTCTCCTGCTCCTTGGATGCTGCCTGACCTGCTGTGCTTTTCCACCGCCACACTTCCCAACTCTGATTCTCCAACATCTGCAGTCCTCACTTTCTCCTAAATGAGAGTGCTGTGGAGCTGGGTTAAAACAGGGAGTTTGTGAAGCTGAAAGACAGTGAGGTGCTCCATCTCAGTCCAGGCAGTTCAGAAAGTGACACGGTCCCAAGGAACACAGCCAATTGCAGATCCCTGCAGAGTCTCTTCTTACAGTTTTTAAAGCATAGTTAATTAGCTTAAATAAGAATGGGGACTTTTGATTATAATAGTGGTTGAAACAAAATAAAAGCTCCCTAACTTAATTAGATTCTCTTACAGTGAGTAACTAACTTCATCTAGAGAGATGTTGTGACAGGAGACCTCAGAGCTGGAATGTGTTTCTCTTGTACAATCTGGGGAATAAGGGACGCTGGTGACTACATGTGCAAGGTACATGCACCTGGT
>NW_025198826.1:0-5763 GCF_004010195.1 Chiloscyllium plagiosum
CACTGCCCTCCTGACCTGTCCATCACCTTCCCCATCTATCCTCGCCACACCCCCAACCCCTCACCTTCTCTCTCCTGCTCCTCAGATGCTGCCTGACCACCTGTGCTTTTACAGCACCACACTCTCGAATCAACAATAGAACTATGAGATAAACCAGACGGCATATGTGGGTATGAGCCTTAAATTCAACAGAGAGGTTGAGGACCATCACAGAATCTCATTTGTGTCTAAATTCAACATTTTGCTGTTTCGTTTAGGGCAAAAACTTAATTTGGCATCCCTGAACTTAGATCTGACTGTGTGAATATAATGCTGAGGCAGCAACTTGTTGCAGGATGTTGGGATTAAAAGCGAGAGAAATGCAATTATTTTCAGAGATAGTAGAGTATTTACTGAGTTCAGCTAATGTCCTAGGTGTCAGTTGCACTGTGTTTCTACTGATATACATATTAAATGCATATTAAAAATATCAAGGGCTGATGCGGATAGTTCAGGAAAATAGTATTAAGGTGGCAGATTAGACATGATCGTAATGAATGGAAGTATTGGCTTTGAGGGGCTAAATAGCTAACTCCTGTTCCTGTTTCTTATGTTTTTATGTTCTTCTGTGCAATTTTGAATAAGCAAATCTTTATAGCATCAAGAACATTTGAGATAGTAAAATTCAACAAATTGCTGAGGTGTGGAAAAAACAAATAAAACCATTATTGCATGCATTACATGAGGCAGTCTGCAGTGAGTGAGGACAACATTTACAAGAATGATTGACAATCAGGTGTATAAAAGTAAAACAAATGATTTCCAATGTTTAAATAGACAATTGTCCTGACGGATTATGTTTTTGTTTCAAATGGTATACCGAGCAAATACATAGAACATAGAAAAGTACAGCACAGAACAGGCCCTTTGGCCACAATGTTGTGCCGAGACTTAATCCTAATGTAAAATATAACAACTTAACCTATGCACCCCTCAACTCACTGCTATGCATGTGCATGTCCAGCAGTTGCCTAAATGCCCCTAATGACTCTGCTTCCATCACCATAGCTGGCAACGCATTCCATGCATTCACAACTCTCTGCGTAAAGAACCTACCTCTGACGTCTCCTCTATACCTTTCTCCTAATATCTTAAAACTATGACTCCTCGTACCAGTCAATCCTGCCCTGGGGAAAAGTCTCTGGCTATTGACTCTATCTATTCCACTCATTATCTTGTATACCTCAATCAGGTCTCCTCTCTCCCTCCTCTAAAGAGAAAAGTCCGAGCTTATTCAACCTTTCTTCATAAGGCAAGCCCTCCAGTCCAGGTAGCATCCTGGTAAACCTTCTTTGCACACTCTCCAAAGCCTTTGTATCTTTTCTATAGTAGGGTGACCAAACTGGACACAATATTCCAAGCGTGGTCTCACCAGGGACCTGTAGACCTGTAGCCAAACCTCGCGGCTCTTAAACTCGATCCTTCTGTTAATGAAAGCCAAAACACCATATGCTTTCTTAACAACCCTATCCACTTGGGTGGCAACTTTGAGGGATCTATGTATATGCAAACCCAGATCCCTCTGTTCACCCACACTGCCAAGATGTGTAAGAAACCTTCTGGCATCATTGGAATCACTTCTGGAGCAGAAGGGACCTGTACAAGAAAAACGGATTGCACCTGAATTGGAAGGGGACTAATATAGAAGCAGGGAGATTTGCGAGAGCTGCTCAGGAGGATTTAAACTAGTAAGCTGGGGGATCGGTGGGAATCAGAGAGATAGTGAGGAAAGAGATCAATCTGAGACTGGTAAAACTGAAAAGAAAAGTGAGTCCAAAATCAGGACAGGCAGGGAAAAAGCATAGAACAAGGGTAGGACTGATAAGTTGCATTTATTACAATGCAAGAGGCCTAACAGGGAAGGCAGATGAACTCATGGCATGGTTAGGAACATGAGACTGGATATCATAGCAATTACAGAAACATGGCTCAGGGATGGACAGGACTGGCAGCTTAATGTTCTGGGATACAAATGCTACAAGAAGGTCAAAAAGTGAGGCAAGAGAGGAGGGATGTGGTATTTTTGATAAGGGATAGTATTACTGCTGTACTTGGGGACAATATTCCTGGGAATACATCCAGCGAAGTTATTTGGGTGGAACTGAGAAATAAGAAAGGGATGATCACCTAATTGGGATTGTATTATAGACTCCCTAATAGTCAGCAGGAAATTGAGAAACAAATTAGTAAGGATATTTCTGTTATCTGTAAGAAGAATAGTGTGCTTATGGTAAGGGATTTTAACTTTCCAAACATGGGACTGCCATAGTGTTAAGGGTTTAGATGGCGAGGAATTTGTCAAGTGTGTACAATACAATTTTCTGATTCAGTATATGGATGTACCTACTAGAGAAGGTGCAAAACTTGACCTACTCTTGGGAAATAAGGCAGAGTGGGTGACTGAGGTGTCAGTGGGGGAGCACTTTGGAGCCAGCGACCATAATTCTATTAGTTTTAAAATAGTGATGGAAAAAGATAAACCAGATCTAACAGTTGAAGTTCTAAATTGGAGAAAGGCCAATTTTGATGGTATTAGGCAAGAATATTCAAAAGGGGCCAGATATTCGCAGGCAAAAGGATGGCTGGAAAATGGGAAGCCTTCAGAAATGAGATAACGAGAGTCCAGAGAAGTATATTCCTCTTAGGGTGAAAGGAAAGCCTGGTAGGTATAGGGAATGCTGAATGACGAGAAAAATTGAGGAAGAAAAATAAGGAAGCATATATCAGGCATGGACAGGATAAATCGAGTATAATCCTTAGAAGAGTAAATCCTTAGAAGAGTAGGAGTATACTTAAGAGGGAAATCAGGAAAGCAAAAAGGGGACATGAGATAGCTTTGGCAAATAGGGTTAAGGAGAATCAAAATGATTTTTACAAATACATTAAGGACAAAAGGGTAACTGGGGAGAAAATAGGGCCCCTCAAAGATCAGCAAGGCAGCCTTTGTGTGGAGCCGCAGAAGATGGAGATACTAAATGAATATTTTGCATCAGGATTTACTGTGGAGAAAGACATGGAAGACACAGAATATAGGGAAATAGATGGTGACATCCTGAAAAATGTCCATATTATAGAGGAGGAAGTGCTGGATGTATTGATACGCAAAAAAGTGGATAAATCCCCAGGCGGTGATCAGGTGTACCCTAGAACTCTGTGGGAAGCTAGGGATGTGATTGCTGGGCCTCTTGCTGAGATATTTGGATCAGTCACAGGTAAAGTGCTGATAGAGTGGAGGTTGGCTAACATGGTGCCACTATTTAAGAAAGTTGTTAAGGATAAGCCAGGGAACTATAGACCAGTGAGCCCGACGTTGGTGGTGGGCAAGCTGTTGGAGGGAATCCTGAGAGACAGAATGTACATGTAACTGAAAAGGCAAGGCTGATTCTGGATAGTCAACATGACTTTGTACATGGGAAATCATGCCTCACAAACTTGATTGAGTTTTTTGAAGAAGTAACAAAGAAGATAGATGAGGACAGAGCAGCAGATGTGATCTATATGGACTTCAGTAAGGCGTTCGACAAGGTTCCCCATGGGAGACTGATTAGCAAGGTTAGATCTCATGGAACACAGGGAGAACTAGCCAATTAGATACGAACTGGCTCAAAGGTAGAAGACAGAGGGTGGCAGTGGAAGGTTGCTTTTTAGACTGGAGGCCTGTGACCAGTGGAGTGTCACAAGGATCGGTGCTGGGTCCACTACTCATCATCTATATAAATGATTTGGATGCGAGCATAAGAGGTATAGTTAGTAAGTTTGCAGATGACACCAAAATTGGAGATGTAGTGGACAGCGATTACCTCAGATTACAATGGGATCTTGATCAGATATGCCATTGGGCTGAAGAGTGGGAGATGGAATTTAATTTAGGTAAATGCGAGGTGCTGCATTTTGGAAAGCAAATCTTGGCAGGACTTATACACTTAATGGTAAGGTCCTCGCGAGTGTTGCTGAACAAAGAGACCTTAGAGTGCAAGTTCGTAACTTGAAAGTGGAGTTGCAGGTAGATTGGATAGTGAAGAAGGCGTTTGGTATGCTTTCCTTTATTGGTCAGAGTATTGAGTACAGGAGTTGGGAGGTCATGTTGCGGCTGTACCAGGACATTGATTAGGCCACTGTTGGAATATTGCGTGCGGTTCTGGTCTCCTTCCTATTGGAAAGATGTTGTGAAACTTGATAGGGTTCAGAAAAGGTTTACAAGGATGTTGTCAGGGTTGGAGGTTTTGAGCTATAGGGAGAGGTTGAATTAGCTGGGGCTGTGTTCTCTGGAGCGTCGGAGGCTAAGGGGTGAACCTTACAGAGGTTCATAAAATCATGAGGGGCATGGATAGGATAAATAGACAGTCGTTTCTCTGGGGTGGGTGGGTCCAGAACTAGAGGGCATAGGTTTTAGGGTGAGAGGGGAAAGATATAAAAGAGACCTAAGGGGCAACTTTTTCACACGGAGGGTGGTATGTGTATGGAATGAGCTGTCTGAGAAAGTGGTGGAGGCTGACACAATTGCAACATTTAAAAGACATTTGGATGGATATATGAATAGGAAGGGTTTGGAGGGATATGAAGGATATGCTGGCAAGTGGGACTAGATTAGATTGGGATATCTAGTCAGCATGGACAGGTTGGACCAAAGGGTCTGTTTCATGCTGTACACCTCTAGGACTCTATGAATGTGATTTCACTCTCAATGTTAGATCTACTTTTCAATTGATTTTTAAGCAGCTGTGCAGCCTGATAATAGCATCTTGCTTCTGAGTAGCACAATTGGAAAAAATAAACAAATAATTCTTAATGTGTAGATCAGAGCATCATCACACTGGAGATCTGAATCAAAAGTTGGAAATGTTGAAGTCCCCAATATATTAATGCGCATTTATTAAAAACAAGTGAACTGAATGGAGAATACTCAATGCAATTAGAAAGTCAAAAGCAAAATGACCTGAGATTTTCTCATATTTCTGCCGAGGTACATTGATAACCTGAGTAAAACAGATTAGTCCTATATGATCTCAGAATATTGAATATACATGAGTTGCTCACATTACTACAATACGGGTAAAGTCATCTCAATTTTTCATCTCAAAATCACAAAACCCACAAGTTCCACCACCAAGAAAAACAAAGGCAGCAGGTACATGGGTACACACCCGCCGACAAGTGCTTATCGAAGTCACAGGTAATCCTGACTTAGAATTGTAACACCAGCCCTTCACTGTTGCTGCTTTTAAATTGTGGAACATCCTTCCTAACAGCAAGAACACTGTTCATCACCATCATCTCCAAAACAATTAGCCATGGTCAATAAATCTAGCCCTGCCAAAAAGGCCACATTTCATGTACAAATAAAATAAAATTCACATATATGAATAATCCTGCCCATGAGATAATCACTCAAGCCACACCCAACCCCACCTTCACCAATTATCAAATATCAATATTCTCGCTTCGGTTTCTTCAGTACTGTGTTGTCTCAACATTGTTAATGGATTTTCTGGGGTAATAGGATAAAAAGCAGTAATCTCCATTCTTTAATTGCAATTTTTGAACATCTTTAAATTTAATATCACTAATTTTGTTTAATTAAATTTTACAGCAGGAGTCATGTTAAATATCTGAACCTGTCACTCACTTGTCAAGCCTGACATATGTGAATTTTATTTTATTTGTTCATGAAATGTGGGCTTTGTGACAGGCCTAGATTTATTGACCATGGCTAATTGTTTTGGA
>NW_025198827.1:0-5764 GCF_004010195.1 Chiloscyllium plagiosum
ATATCATTTACAAGCTTACCGTCCTATTTCATCTTCGCCTCCTTATTGCTTTTAGTCGTTATCCTCTGCTGGTGATTAAAGGTCTGTCTATCCTTCGGATTCTCAATAATCTTCACTACATTGTATGCTTTCTCTTTTGGTTTGATGCTGTCTCTGACTTCTATCGCTCATGGCTGCCTTGTGCATTCCCGTGTATGTTTCTTCTTCTTTGGGATGAATTTCTGATGTGCCTCCGAATTATCCCCAGAAACCGATGCCATTGATGTACCATAGCCTTCCATGCTCGGCTCCCGTTCCAATTAACTCTGGCCAGCTCCTCCCTCATGTCTTTGCAGTTTCGTTACTCAATTAAATCACATCATAATAAGAACAGTTAATACGAAAGGAAAAACAACACAGAGAAATCAGCAGATGGATGATTGAAGACAGCGGAGAAGACAGAGACTGTGTGGTCTTGAGATTATGTTAATGTAATGTTCAATAAGTGGAACTGAACATTCTTATAGAAGTGGAATGAGATAGTAAGTTGTTTAAAAAAGGGGCTTGAATTTTATGAACAGTTGTTGTTTCGTATTCAACGTTAGATTTAAGAAAATAAATTGTTAATTTTCTTTAAATAATGGAATTTAGGAATCTCTGTCACTCATATTTTGACAGATTACGAGTTGAGGCGAGGCGTTCTGGGTGTTTAGTTGAATTAACAGAGGGGTTCGACTCCTCATCGTAAATGTCCATCCACACTAACCCTGTTTACCTGCACTTGGTCCATGCCCTTCTCCTCCTTCCCTGTCCAAATATTCATCTAAATTCCCTTTAATTGTTGATAATGTACTCACCTCAACGACTTCCGCTATTAGCTCGTTCTATATGCGTACCTCACTCAGTGTAAAAAAACAACTTTCCCCTAAGGTTCCCATTTATTCCTTCCCCTCTAGTCCTCGATTCTCCAACCCATGGAAAAAAGAATGAGTGCATTCACCCTATCCATGCCTCTTATGATCTGATACACTTCTCTAAGACCCTTCTCAGTCTCCTCTGCTCACAAGAAAATGTCCTAGCTTGTCCAACCTCTCCATATAACTAAGACCATTGCGTCCTGGCAACATCCTTGCAAATTCCTTCTGCACTCTTTCCAGTTTAACAGCATCCTTCCGATAACAAGGTGACCAAAACTGAACAAAATTCTGCAAGTACGGCCTCGCCAGACTTGTACAACCAGAACATAACTTACCAATTTCTATATGCAAAGCCCTGACTGATGAAGGCCAGTGTGCCAAAAGCCTTCTGTCTACTGTCTACCTGTGACTCCACTTTCAGAGAACCATGCATCTTCTGTTCCGCTTCACTCCTTGAGGCCCTAATATTCACCATGATTTGATGTTCCAAAATTCAAGATCTCACACATACCTATATTAAACTCCATTTGCCATTTCTCGGCCCATCAAGGGCTGATCAAGGTCCTACTGCAATTTCTAATAACCTTCCTCACTGTTCACGATACCACCTATTTTAGTGTCATTTGCAAACTTTCTAATCGTGCCTTATACATTATCATCCAAATCATTGATATAGATAACAAACAGCAATAAGACCAGCACTGAGCCCTGAGGCACTCTACTAGTGACAGATCTCCAGTCCAACAAGCATCTTTCCTCTATTACACTCTGCTTGCTACCATCAAGCCGATTGTGTATACAATTTGCCAGCTCGTCCTGGATTCCATGCGATGTAACTTCCAAAGCAGCTGACCATGTTGAACCTTATCACAGGCCTCACTAAAATCTGGATCAATTACGTCTACACCCTGCCCTCGTCAACCTTCCTGGTCACGTTTTGAAGGAATGTTAACAAATTTGCAAATCATGATCTCCCACTCACAACGCCATGCTGAGTACTCCTAATCAACCCTGATGAAGGGTTTCTGCCCGAAACATCGATTCTTCTGCTCCTCGGATGCTGTCTGACCTGCTGTGCTTTCCCAGCAACACACTCTCTCGTCTTAATCAAACTCTAACTAAGTTACGAGGACATAAAATTATGCTGTAAGATTATTGAAGTACCTCAGTAAAGCCAGTTATTTGTAATTGTAGAGCCTTGATGACAGAATATTTGTTGCACTGTGCACAGGTTTGATCTCCTTTGTAAGGAATGGCGCCCTTACCATAGTCACAGATGATGTTACCATGAGGAGAGAGTGAAGAAACTGAGTGTTTAGTCAGTAGAGCAGTGAGACACGAAGAAATGTTTGCGTTGAAACTTGAGGGTTAGTGATGATTACTTATTTCCAAGAGAGACATTAATCGGGTGATACATTCCATATTTCACGCAGGATTGATTGATATGATTAATTGTCACGTGTATCTCAGTACAGTGAAAAGGTTTGTTTGTGATCGGTACAGGCAGATGATAGTAAGCAAAGGCGTACAGATCAGAGGGTGAAAATAAGCAGATAGAGTAATGCATCCAGATTACACTGCGCAAGACGTGCACGAGACAAGATCAACATAAGCAAGATCAGCATAAGTTGATGTTAGACAGTCCATTCATCATTCTCATTGGACATTCCGAATAATTCATATGCCTCAATAAGCTCTCCGCACATTAATGTGAAGATGGTGTGACCGTGTACTGAACATTATGTTGTTCACAATCCCCGACAGCAGCCACAACACTTTCCTCTGACACAGTCAGCCGTTCTCACCAGCTTCTGCCCTTTATAGAGAACTCCAGGCTGCCTTCTCGGAAATGGAAGGTGCCTCCTTGAGATTTCATACATAACATTTGCCTTCCCCTCAATGCTAGAATATCACGTTAAAGCTCCACGTGTGTACCAAGAGCAATGGATGCACAGGAACACCATGGTGCAGTCTGTCTTACACTCTCTGCTCCATTTGCTTGTCAAGTTGGAATATCAACTACCTCCTTCTGTCTGTGTAAGTGACTCGAGAGGCTAAATTGACTCCTTCTATTTCTGTGTATGTGTCCTAAATTAGTGAATGGCATCTTCCTCGTCTGATTGCACAAGTTGAAGAGCCTGATTGGGTTAACCCCGGTTCCTGTCGAACAGCTCGATGTGTTGACGGGTATGATGATGCTGTAACTTGGTATTTTCTCCTGATTTCTTTTAAGAGACAAATTGAACAATAGAAACCAAGCTGGCTAGTTACGACACGAAAGTAAACAGCTTTGGAAATGTTGGGTTTATTTTAATGCAGCCTGAATGAGTGTGACCAGCTCTCACAGATTAGAATTTCTAAGTTTTGTTTTCTCAGTAATATCAGAGACTATTGGGGTCTGAACGGAGTTGGAAGCTCCAGTGAATGTCTTGTGGCTGCTAATCTCTCTGAATGTTTCTGGATTTTAAAAAAAAATTCTCCTGGAGAATGTATGTTTGAATTTGCGTCTGAAATTACCTTTTTGCCATTTGGTTGTGTTAACGGGATCTTACTATATCAGTACACTTAGTTAGTAAAATGTACTTTATCTATTATTCTGTTAAGTTTTACAATCGTCTTAAGTTATCCTAAGTTCCTCTTTCATTGACTGTATTTTAATGACAGTGTTTAAATAAACTGTGTTGTGCTTAACAGTGAGTAGTTTAACCAATCACATTGCATCTGAACCAGTTATGCTACATTTGCGTTTAGAGTAACAAAACTGTTGGATTTAAGCTCGCACCTTAAAATATTTTGAAGGGGCTCTGGTCCATAACACTGGATTCCTTGTCTTCCTGTGTAATTGGCAGCAGAGTCTGAATGGGCCATTCCTCTTCTTGTTCGGTAGTTTCAATGGGTTGAATGGCTTCTGGGTGAGGTATGGGGGCTGTATTCACAGTGAATCTAGGTCTATAACATGACCAACAAATGGAACACAAGTTGCAAAGAAGTGGAGCTCAGGAAATGGAAAGGAGGGGCAACTTTCATACTCAGTCTGTATTTTTCCAATTACGTTTCCCAAACTACCCCAAACCTGTGTGACAGACTTGAGGGGCTGAATTATCTCCTCTGTTTCTGCGCACAAGGTTATAGCAGTAAGCAGCCTCCAACTGTTCCTGTCTAGCAGGTATGAGGTGCTGAATGGAACACAGAAATATGGGACTGAGGAACAGGTGTGGGTCATTAGACATTTTGAACCTTCTCCAACAGGCACTAAGATTGTGGCTGATCAGGTTGGGGTCTCAGCCCCACTTTCCTATCTGTATCCCATTATCCGTGACTCACTTGTCTGTCAACATTTAACTAACTCAGCTTTCAATCAATGCAAACATAGAGGCACGATAAACTTTCAGTGAAGAGAATTCCCTCTCCAAACGTCCTTTCAGAATTCCTCCTCATCCCTCGTATAGAATCGGAGAGTCATGCAGCATTGAAACAGACCCGATCGTCCAATCTATCCACTCGGACCAGAGAACCAAATCTGATCTAGTCCCATTTGCCAGCATTTGATCAATATCCCTCCTCTTTCAGGTACATTTAAAATGTGCGATTGTAACCGCCTTCACCACTTCCTCTGACAGCACTTTCTGTACACACACCACTCTCTGGGTGAAACATTTTCCCCTCAGGTCCCCTCTAAATCATTCCCTCTTGCCTTCAACCTATGTCATTTTGGTTTGGACTCCCCTATCCTGGGAAACAGACCGTGGACATTCAGAATATCCGTGCTCCTGATGATTTTGTAAACATCGACAATGTCACCCACCAGCCAGTGACACTCCAGGGGGAAACATCTAAATTTATTCAACGTCTCCATAAAGCTGAAACCTTCCAGTCCTGGAACATCCCTGTCAACCTTTTCTGCTGCCAACTCAATTGTATGCAGTATTCTTAAAGTTGCGTCGCCAACATCCTGTACAGACGCAACATGCCACCCCAACTCCTATACTCAGTACTCTGACTGCTGAAGGCAAATGTGCCAAAAGGGTTCTGCACCACACTCTCTACCTGCGACTCCACTTTCAACGAACTAAGCCCCCACAGTCCGAGGTCCGTTTGTTCCGGAACACTACCCAGGACCTTATTATTAAGCATATAATTCCTGCCCTCATTTGTCTTCCCAAAATGCAAAACCTCATATTTATCTAAATTAAACTTCATCTGTCACTCCTTTGGCCCGTGTTATTGTGGTCTTGTTGTAGTCTGACATAAATCACTACACCACCGTCATCTGTAAACTTATTAACAATGCCTCCGATATTCATATCCAAATACTTTATATAAGTGTCGCAATTCAGTGAACGTAGTACTAATTCTCGCAGCAAACTGCTGGTCACAAGCTTCCAGTCGGAAAAACTACCCTCGCCCTTCAAGCCAATTTTGAATCCAACCGACCAGCTTCCGCTGTATCCCATGTGACCGAACCTTACTCATCTGTCTACAAATCGGAATGTTATGAACACCTTGCTGAAGTCCATACAGACAACGTCTGTCAAACTGTCTTCACCAATCTTCTTTGTCACCTCTTCATAAAACTCAATCAAATTAATGACCCATGACTCCCCATGCAAAAAGCCATGTTGCCTACCTCTGATCAGCCCTTGCTTTCCCAAATGTACTTAAAACCTGTTAAGCATGACAGAACTTAGGCTCATCTGTTAAGAGTTCCCCAACTTTTTGGGTCACTGTTTCCTTTTCAAATTCTACTCCTCGACGGCTCACGATAAATGTTAAATGTAATGATATGGCCGACGGTATAGGTCTCAGACTGGGTCAGGGTACGTTTTACGAACAAGTCAGGCTGGCTCTTTTTAATCTGCTAAAACAAG
>NW_025198828.1:0-5764 GCF_004010195.1 Chiloscyllium plagiosum
CTATGCACTTTGCTATTCTAAAAGCATGGGCGTATTCTGTCATTCCAAACGTTCTTCGAAAAGTTGAGAATCAACTTCAAATCGCAGAACTTCGTTGCCAAATTTAAGAGCCATTTCTCTCATTTCTAATTTAAGCAACCACAAGCAACCGAAATTAAGCACTTTGTCTCGCCTACATTTTATTTACAGATCTAGGACTTTCGAATGCAAATGTTTGAATTTTCTGGAATCTTTCATACACAAATCTCTTCAAATCTGTGCATACGTCAGACCGGGTCTGTCTAAACGCGTAAAATCCTTGACCCGAGTGCGCAAACTGGTACAACACGGCAGTGAGCACTTCTGATAATTAAACCAACCACCCAGAAAAGCTCATCTCAACTCGTAATCTGTTAAAGTATGAGTGATAAAGAACTCCAATTACCACTGTTTAAAGAAAAAAAGTATTCTTTAACTCTAAAAGTGAACATTAAACACCAACTATTTTCAATTCTAAGCCTCTATTTTTTAAAAAAATGATTATTGACTGTCTCACATTGTATAAATTATACTGTTTCCATAAAATGTTATATTAAAATTACATCAACACAGCGGCTGTCGCCTACGATGTCCTCCTTTCAGGGGATTATCTCCCTGGGTCATATTCAGTCTTTTGCTGCAATGATGTTTTATATGGAGTGGTACCATTGATACAGAGTGTCACTGTCTGTGATTCTCTCAATGGCACTTGATCTCACTGACTAACTTACAAAGTGTCTGTTTCTTTATATCGCTAACGTTGCATCATCTCATTGGTTCGAGACGACCAAGAACAATAATTTCGAATTCGATGAGGTTTTAGCTCCTGGGGAATAACTTGAATTGATTGGTTAAATTTGAAAGTTTGTGAAAACGGCTACACAAAACTCGGTCCTTGTTTCAGAGCCGAGCATTGCATCTTTTCAACTCTCCAGTATACTCTGAGACTGCTCGTCAGCCACATGACAGATCACCACAATCTCTAAGTGCGAAATTGTTTTCATTCTATCTTGATGTATAATACACGAACTGAACTTCGTAACACTTTATCATATAGAAGGATGTCATTGGGTCATTTGCCAGACCTATCTCTGAAGACTATTTAATTCATATCTTTCAAATATATATCCAGCTGTCTTTTGAATATTCATCCACAGCTCTCCTCGGCAGTCCTTTCCAAATCCTCACAATTCGCTCAACAAAGAGTTGTTCCTCGTCTATCTTCTAGTGGTTTTGCTGACTCGTAGATGCTGTAATGGCAATTAACGGAAACAGATCATTCGTGTTTTATCCTGCATTTTTTGTCATCATGTTGTACACCACAATAAGTTCACATATTTGTCTTTTCAGCTTCGGGAATTGTAAGCACAATTTGTAGCATCCTTCCTTTAACTAAATCTTCCGCTCTTAAAAGGTTATTAGTATGCTTCTACAAAGTAATGTAGTATCACTTTCTCTCTCTCTCCTGCTCTCTCTCTTTCTCTTTCTGTGTGTGTGCATATGTGAGAAAGAGGGGAGGGAGGGCAGTGAGAGAGAGAGAGAGAGAGAGAGAGAAAACAGTTGTTTGTAATCTCTGGATTACTCCCGGTGCCACGTGGAAAAGAACTCAGGATGAGGAAGGTAGCACACATTAACATGTGATAAAAGAGCGAGGTCAAGGTTGAGTGTTTCACATATTTTTTCCATTCGGATTTCTTCGAAAATAGGTGGTACCTGTGGAAAGAGGACAGTTGGCGTCTTAACTGCAGAAGCAACCTTATCATTGTGGGTTGTTTTCTAGTGCAAGGTAGGTGGATTTAAACTAATATGTCAGTCAGGTAGGAAGAAAAGCGGCAGGTCAGAAAAAAGAGCAGTAGGTAGAATTGAAAAAGACGTTCTGAACTTTCAGTCCAATGACCATGACGAAGTTTTATCAGGGAAATGTTTCCACTGATTTAAGGCGTAATGCTGAGACCATATCGAAACAGCTGTGGCGTAGTGACGTGAAAAGCAGACCAGAGAAGATTCACTCAGCTAATTACTGTCAGACACGTTTCTCTCAGGAGGAAATCTTTTCCAGACTGGACCTGGATCTGCTGGAGTTCAGGCAAATTACCGAGTTTAAACCCTCAATATTCTGTGCAGTCTGTTCAAGTCGATTGCTGAAACAATATTTCAAATTGCACGACAGATTTACACGTGTGCATGGACTGCAAAACAAGATAGCATCCCAGTTGAAAGATGGATATTGTGTTTTTAGGGCCACAGTCAGATCGTCCTGGTTTTGTCGCTTGGAGGAGTTGGTTCAACTTGTCCAATCACTTTCTCCTGATCTTTGTTTCTACGTTTCTATTGTCTTTCAAAGATGAAAAATAATGTCAGCATTCTCGTGGCCATAAAGTCTCACTTTTTCGGAATTATAACCACAACGTCAAAATGTGTTTTTATAACCAACCATGGGAAAAAAACTTGTGGTTGTTCCATAGTTTTCCAGAAAGATCAGAGAATTTGGATAAAGACAAAGACTCATTAAAGCTGCTTTTGAATTCAGATCAGGTCGATCACGTTTCTTTAATTGTGCAGAATTTCAGGTTTTTTTTGTTTTTTTGTGAGGTAAATTCCGTGAGCAAGACAAGCATATATTCGGCAAAACCCCGGGAACCTTCTGTTCCCGACACTCAGCCGAAACTTCGAAAAACAACATTCTATGAAATATTCTATCCCCAATGTTCCACAGGAAATTCTATTCCCGACATTCCTGCAAACATTCTGTAACCAACATTCCCAGTAAAATGCTATACCTGACGTTTCACAAGACATTCAGATCAGTTCGAACAGATTTCGTTAATTGTGCAGATTTAATTGACTCGACAACTGCCGGAACATACACTACCCGACATTTCCCGGAACATTCTAACCCTGACAATCCTCAGATCATTTTATTGTCGACATTGGCCAGAACAGCTTCTACATAACATCCCCCAATACGTTCTAAACAAAACATTTCCCCAGACATCCTGTTCCCGACATTTCCAGAACGTTCTATAAACCACATTCTCGGTACCATTGCATACCAGACATTTCCCAGAACATTGTATGCTGGGCACTCCCAGGAGCAATACGTGCCAGACATTCCCTGGCACCTTCGATGAATGGCATCCACTGGAAAATTCTATTTCCAGCATTTCTGGAGCATTCTGTTACTGACATTCCCCAAAACCTTCTATACCCGATCTTGCCCAGAATATTCTGTAACTGATTTTCATCAGAACATACTGTACCACACATTCCCCAGAAGACTCGATACCCGACAGTCCCCGATACATTGTGTAAGCGATGCTCCCCGGAAGAGTCCATCCCCATGCCCGACATTGTCCAGAATATTCTTTACCCAACATTCTGCTGTAGCCATTCCCTAGAAGATTCTGTACCTTGGATATTCTGTACACTGCACTGACTGGAACATTCTAACATCGGTATTCTCTACTCCCAAACTTTCCTGGAACCTTCGAAACCTGAAATCCGCAAGAACGTTCTATAAGCGATGTAGATTCTTACAGACAGAGAGATGTACAGCACGGAAACAGAACCGTTAGTCCAAGTTGACCATGCAACAAGATACCCTTACGTCATCCAGTCTCATTTGCCTGTATCCAACGACACCATTCTGATCCATATTCTCATCCAAATGCCTTTTCAATGATGTAATTGTACTCACCTCCATCACTTGCTCAGTTAGCTTTTTCCAAAAGCACAGTACCCTCTGAAAGCTAAAGTTACCAATTATGTCCGTTTTATATCTTGCGCCATCTCAACCTGAACATCTGCCTCTCCTTTAAAACTCCTCCACCCTCGTGAAAATACGTTGTCTGCTTATCCTATCCATGCCCCTCATGAATCTGTAAACCGCGATAAAGTCAGCCCTCAACCTCCAACGCTCCAGAGAAAACACTCCAACACTCTTCATCTCTCTGTATAAATCAAATCCTGCGAGCCTGGCAACATCCCTGCAAAGCGTTTCTGACCCCTTTCAAGTTTCACAATGTCCTTCGGATAGGAACGAGACCACAATTATATGAAATGTTCCAAAAGTGACCTAACCAATGTTCTGTAGTGCCCCAATATGTCCTCCCACTTCTATACTCAATGCTCTGATGAATAAAGGAAAGCATACCAAATGCCTTCTTAACTATCCTAATTATTTCTGTCTCGATTCCAAATAACTATGAGCATGCACCCCAAGGTCTCTTTGTTTAGCAACACTTCCTCGAACCTTGCCATTATGTGTATACGTTCTGTGCTGATTTGCTTTTCCAAAGTGCATCACCTCATATTTATCTGATTTAAACTCCATCTGCCACTCCTTATCCTACTGGCCCATTGGAGCTTCCTGTGAACATTCTGCGACCAACATACATCAGAACATTGTGTATCCTGCATTCCAGAGAACATTCTTCCTGGAACATTCTGTATCTGACACACCCTGCCCACCTCTGGTTATATTCTCAAAATTCCATGCTGCATATTCCCACAAAGATTTTATCCGTACATTTCCTGGTACATTCTAAAACTCACGTTTGCCGGAATATTCAGTAGGAACTAACCCCGTAATCTCCTATAACCGGCATTCCTGGAACATTCAATACCCGACATTCCCCGGAAAATTCTATACCCGACATTCCCTCGAAAATTGTGTACCTGACATTTCATGGAAAGTAGTATATACGGCATGCCACAGAACTTTCCATAACTGACCCGCTCTGGAATATTCTGAAACGGATAGTCTGTGCAATATTTTTCAACAACATTCGCAAACATGTAACAGACATTTCCCAGTACATTCTTTACCAGACATTCCTCGAGCATTCTAAAGTCAATGTTCTCCAGAACCATCTGTAATGACATTCTCCTCAACATGTTGTACCTAACATGCCCTAGAAAATTCTATTCTAGACATTCTCTGGAACATACTACAACCAAACCTCCCCTGGACATTGTGTACCTGAATTTCCCAGAAAATTCTATATCCGATATTTCTCAGAATCTTCTATAGATCACATTCTCCAGAACAGTCTGTAACTAACATTATGTGTAACATTGTATATCCGACATTCAAGGCAGCATTCTATACCTGACAGTCACAGGAATTTTCTATACCCAAGTACTCCCTGGCCCAGCCTGCAACCAACATTCCCCGCAACATTCTATGACCGGCGTTCCCCAAACATTGCATACCTGCCAATGCTTGGAACATTCCAAAAGTGATATTCTCTCCAATCAGCTATATCTGACATTACGAGAATACTGTGAAACTGACATTTCGAGAACATTCTGCACATTACATTTCCCGGAATCTTCTCAACGTGACATTGCCAAGCATATTCTAGACCCGGGATTCTCCAGGTTATTCCATAACCTACTTTCTCTGGTAGCTGCCATACCGACAATACCTGGATACTTGGAAACCGACCACCCCATTATTTTCTATCGATCTCATTCACTAGACACTTTTGAGACAGACATTCACCAGACCATTTCATACCAGATATTCACCAGAAAATTCTGAACACAACATTGCTGGGAACTTGCCATAACGGACATTTTCCAAAATCTTCTGCACACGACAAAACCAGGAAATATCTATAACAAATATTTTTAGCACGTTCAGTAACTGATGTTGCCCAGACCTTTCCATACTCGACATTACCCAGTATATTCCAGAAACGATTTTTCACGGAACATGCTACACCTGATGTGCACTGTAAAA
>NW_025198829.1:0-668 GCF_004010195.1 Chiloscyllium plagiosum
AAGATTTGTGACGTGCAAATGCCTCTAGTGGGCAGGGGTAAATGCCCCTCCTGAGAGCCATTGTATCCTGTTTTTTTGTTGTCTTTGTATGTATTTAGTTATGGAACGTTTGAGAGCTTGTTAGTTGTAGTAGCTTTAGTTAGTTTTTTTTCGGCTCTATGAGTTTTTTTCATTGATGCTCTGCGATTTGTAACTCGAGTTCTTCCTCTCTGGCGTTCAAATGTTGTTCCAGTGTTTTATGGCCAATGTCATGCTTAAATGGTGTATCTGGAACATTAAGGGGAGCCAGTTAATAGGAAAAGGGTACGTTCTAGCCTTACAAAGGAGAGGGTGGTTATTGTCCTACTGCAGGAGATGCACCTTGATGACAAGGAACATTTCACGTTACAGCAGGGTGGGTTGATCGGGTTTATTTCTCGTCTTTTGATACTAGGATTAGAGGAAAAGCCACTGGTGAGGAAGAATCTTCCACTTAAATTACGAGATTGTATGAGACACCCACGGGAGGATCATAATCCTCAAAGATATATGGGGACTGAAAACGGTATTTTGAATGTTTAAGGCCCCTGGCACACAGCCTTAAATTCCTGATAGATGCATTTTCCAAATTAAGTTATCTTTCTTCACAGCACATTATTGTAGGAGGAGATTTCAATTGTCATTTGCAC
>NW_025198829.1:2743-5510 GCF_004010195.1 Chiloscyllium plagiosum
AAGTCGATGGAGAAACCTGATTTCTTTTTCAATGATCCCGGGGGTATGGGGATATTCCCTATTTAGGTATATTCATTAATCTTATCTTTGAACTTATATTTAAGTTGGAATTTGTCCATTTGTTTGACAAACTTAAACAAAAGCTTCGAAGATGGGAGGCACTTCCAATATCCTGGCTAGATCAGATAGCTCTTATTAAAATGAATTCCCTCCCTTGTTTGCTCTCCCTCATGTGAATACCTTATTTGATGTTTCCCGGACAGAAATTTAGGAAACTTAATGGATGATTTAGCTCTTTGATTTGTCACCATAAGCGATCCCTTATCAAGTTAACCAAATTACAAAGACCCCACAGTTTGCGGGGAGTATATCTCCTGGATATTAAAAGCCAGCAATTAAGCTCTTCTTTACCCGATGTTAGTGAGGCCTCAGCGTCAAAATGGTTAGATATTGACCCTTCTAAGGCAAAGTGCTCCCTTATTAGTCTGCTATTATTAGACAAAATGAGGACTGCTATGGAGTATTGACATTTCCCAATGAGTATCAATAATTTTAAAACATTGAGGGCAATGTGTCCGATCGAACGCAATATAGTCAAACCTCATTTCTTATCCCAAAACGTGGTATACCGTGTTTCCGACCGGGGATACGGGATTCCATGTTTAAACTATGGGCAACTCGTCGTTGTATCTAGCTTTGATGATTTATCTGAGGGAGAAACAAGGATGTGCTCTGATCAAATAAGTCGTAACTATAGACGACCGAGCAGAGATTTCTTCTGTTTTCTTTTTATCAGATCAGAGATGTGATTTAAAAAAGAACCACGCTTTTAACAGACCCGTACAGATCCGATATATAGAAGATGGTGCTTAGTGCTAAGAACACACTCTCTGTCATTACCCTTGTTGGAGAGTGACGTCTCAGACGAGACTTTCTGCCTTTCTGAGGTCTGCTAAGAGAGTTGGGCGTTCAGATCTCTTTGGACACAGGGGAGGATATTTATGAAAATGCAAGAAGGATTCAATCTGTAAGAATACTCTTGCCATGTAGTTGAAGATTCTTCATAGAATCTATCTGGCCCCATATCCTCCCTCAAAATTCAAAATGGGAGTATGTCTCAAATACAGAAAGACTATGGGCACTCTTACTCATTACTTGTTGACCTTGCACCAGCGCTATATGAGCAGTGTGTTATGGAGAGGATCTTGGGGACCGAATTGGAGAAGGATCTGGTTTCCCTTTTCGTGGGCCTGCCCAGTGTACCTTACTCCGTTGTGCACAGGAAAAAAAAAACTTCAATACCCTCGCTCTCTGTGTTCAGAAAAACATTCTGTTGTGTTTGGTGCCTGAGAACCCCCTGGGTCTGTTGAGTTTTCACAAGCTCGTCATGGAGCATAGCCCTTTGAACTTTTTTAAAGGTATGGTGCAACAGAAAATAGAGGATTTTTATAAGACATGGTAGCCCTTTTTGAATTACCAAGATACAGGCCGATTGGCCACTCTAATAAGGACTTTTATATAGCTATGACAAACTTGACTAATGATGCTAATGTCCAGGCAGGAATAATTACGGGCAAATGAACGTGTATTAGTTAATGCTCCTGTAGGTTGAGAGACAAAGTTTTGTCACACTGAGTTGTATTATTCATTTGTTTTTATTTTTATTTTTTCTTCTGCCCGTTTATTTACCTTTTTGTTTTGTATGTACATGCACAATGGTGTAATTTTGTTCAATTTGCATTTCTTTTGAGTTGGGTACTTATTGGTTCATTGTAGCATTAATAATATTTTCTCTCAATAACAATATTTTTGAAAAAAAAACATGTTATCCTGGATAGAATAGAGTCCCAAAGGACCACTTTCTCATTCGTGAGACCACAAATTGTGGTTTATCCTCAGGGTCATTACATCTCGGGTGACAGGGTAAGGTTCGGAGGACGTCCCCTTCATGGTAACCTCTGTCAGTTTGGGGAATTTAACCTGCGCTGTTGGTCTTCCTCTGCATCACAAGCCTGCCAGCCAGCCAACACAGTGGGAGACTGCATAATTACTATAGACAGAAATAGCCAATCTCAAAGGAAAGTAAAAAACTTTGATAAGAAGGGAAAAGGTACAATTCAGGTGTCGGTCAAGATAATGGCTAAGGAAAAAAAAAAGCCGCTGGAAATTGTATTTTATAACGAGACAGGTGATTAGATGCTTTCTTTGGTTGAATATAATAATGTGACACAAGCGAAATTACCAGAATTACTAATTGTGATTAGATATCGATAACCGTAAATTAAGAGTATATTTTTGATTGGTCTGTGTGAAGAATGCTAAGCATCGCATGAAAGTAAAAAGCTGGTGGAGCATATTTTTTGGAGGATCCATCCCCATGGGAAATGCCTCCCGAACACATGCTTGAAGAAACTAGTGATAAAAAGTGCCTGAGTGTCATTTGGTCAGTGACAGGAAACCAGGGGGGTGAATGATCGAAAGTTCCTGCAACTTGAAGCTCAGGAGACAGTCAGATCGCCCCCGATCTTATTAAATGATACAGCACATTTGAAGGGCTGAATGGCCTATTATGGATTTTAATTGCAAGTGATTAAAAAAACACTCTGTTTCTTCCCCTAATGTTTTAAACAAAGAGGCACTGCCATTTTCCTAAAACTGGGAATTATTTGGAATATTATCTGGAACATGCCATAATCAGCATTTTCCAGGGCATTCGACAATCTGTGGGAGTATTACAAAGGTAAGCAACAGAGGGGGAGAGAGAGAG
>NW_025198829.1:5543-5765 GCF_004010195.1 Chiloscyllium plagiosum
GAGAGAGAGGTGGGTAGGTGCATGCTTGCAGGAGTGAGAGTGATGGAGCATGAGCCTTGTTATACTGTGAGTGTAAGGAAGCAGAGAGAATACAGTGACCCTTATGCTGACAAAATGGGCAAAGTTATTTATGCTTGTCGTGTGTTACTGAACATTCTTCAGACCGCAGATACTGCACTGAGCTCGGTGGTGAGCTCAGACCATGCTCAGTGGGTCTGGTGG
>NW_025198830.1:0-848 GCF_004010195.1 Chiloscyllium plagiosum
TATAGTTCAGGGTCAGAACGTTCCGGGGAGAGTCAGTTATAGAATGTCAGGGACAGAACGTTCCGGGGAATGTCAATTATAGAATGTTGGGGACATAACGTTCCGGGGAATGGCAGTTATATAATGTTGGGGACAGAACATTCCGGGGAATGTCAGTTATAGAATGTTGGGGACAGAACGTTCCGGGGAATGGCAGTTGTAGAATCTCCGGGACAGAATGTTCCGGGTAATTCCTTGACCTGTCCATGACCTTTCCCCCCTACCCACCTCACCAACATGATGTACTGTGCCTGGGAACACTGTAACATTAAATGGGTGAGAGACGGAGGGTCCAATCACTGGAATGGGAACTAAAGGCATTGCCAGATCAGCTGAAATGGTTAGATATACCACATTCTCAATCCAGCTCACAGAACAAGCCCAGACACCATCAACCCAGAGGAGATATCTGTTCACCGTGGAACACTGTGCAGACCAGGTCAGTGTCCTACTCAGTACAACCCAGCAATCTGTCCAGAGTGGAGCACTGCACAGATCAGATCAGGGCATTGATCTATAATCCCAGACCACTTATCTGTCCAGCGCGATGAGAAGTGTAGACCACAGCAGTGCATTGATCTATAAGCCCAGATTAGATATCTGTCCAACACGCGGAGTTGTGCAAACCACAGCAGTGCATTGATCTATAACCCCGTAGTAGATATCTGTCCAGCAGCGGGAGAAGTGCAGACCACAGCAGGGCATTATCTATAAACCTCAACCAGATACTCTGACCAGCACAGTCACCCGTGAATTAATCTGTAAACCAGGAGCAGTTACCCTCCCAACATGTAGGACTGTGTACACCA
>NW_025198830.1:2364-3482 GCF_004010195.1 Chiloscyllium plagiosum
GGAGGGTGGGCTCACAACACATCGTCACCACCACCTCCCAGGAGGTGTAGGAGGGAGTCACCCTCCTACACCTCCCCCTGTAAACAGCTCATATATTGAAACTGATCTGTAATAGTTCCTGCTCTCCCTCCTTGCCCTGACATCTTCAACAATCTGTGCACATATACACCCAGGACTCTCTGTTCCCGCACCCCCTTTAAAATGGCACAACCTGTTTTAAACTATCTTTCATTGTCTTTCCTACCAAAGTGTATCACCACAAACTGCTCTGCATTAATCCCCATCTGCCATACACCTGAACACTATACCAACGTATGATTGTCCTGTTAGAGTTCCACACTCTCCTCCATAGACTTCAGAGTACTTCCAGGTTCGGTGCCATCTACAAACATTGAGATTGTTACAGTGTCACAGTCCCCATGAAACAACTGAAATCCTGCCCCACATACACGAGTGTGAGCAAGTGAAATACTGATATATTCCTATGGACAAAGTCGAATAATGACATGCTGTCAATGGAGCAACAAAAGTCCTGACACACACCAGACGGAGCAAATGAAATATTGACAAACCACAGAGCAAGAGAAATCCGGATAGGTCCCACTTATCGATATTCATCAGGGTATAATGTGATGAAGTTGAAAGCATGTACTGTACCTTTAAACGAGGGTGAATGCTGGTCTGAACTGAGAGCTTACAAGCACCTATGTATATCAGAGGATGGCAGACCCAGAAACAGTATATTGCTGTAGAGCTGGAGTCGGGTAATAAGCAGTTAAGAGAAAGGGGGTCTCAGAGTTGTGAATAGTTGATGTAAAATGTTCACTTTCAGAGTTAAAAAATAAATTGATGTTTTTATTTAAACAGTGGGATTTGGTAGATCTGTCACTCATATTTTAACAGTTTACGAGGCCAATTGAGCATTTCTTTATGTTTCATTTAAGTTACCAGATGAGCTTCACGTAGTGCCCTAACCATCCCTGTGTGTGTATCTGTGTGTCTCTGTGTGGGGCAGGTCTGGCAGTCTCTGAGGTGCTTAAAGTGATGCAATGCCACCCTCTGCTGGCCTCCCCACGCCACTGCACAGACATTGGCAGAGGGTGAAAACCAACAGAGAT
>NW_025198830.1:3505-5765 GCF_004010195.1 Chiloscyllium plagiosum
TTGTAACTGTCCCTGCTTTCACCACTTCCTCTGGAAGTTCATTCCACACACAAGCCAGCTTCTGTCTAAAATAATTACCTCACATGACTTATGTAAATCTTTTTCCTCGCACTTTAAAATATCCCTCAGTTTTGAATTCCCAACTCTAGGGAAAATACATCAGCCCTTCAGCTTATCTGTGCCCTTCATTATTTTATAAACCTCTGTAAAGTTACCCCTTAATCTCATCCTCTCCAGTGAAAAATGTCCCAGCATACCCAGCGTCTCCTTAGAGCTCACTCCCTCCATTCCCAGAAATATCCAGGTTAATCTGTTCTCAACCCTCTCCAGCTTAATAATATCAAGGTCAATAATATCAAAGTGAATAGTCAAGGTGTTTTCGAAGGGTAGGGGAGACCAAAACTAGAGGACATAGGTTTAAGGTGAGAGGGGAAACATTTAAAAGTGACCTAAGGGGCAGCTTTTTCACCCAGAGGGTGGTGTGCCTATGAAACGAGCGGGCAGGATGACCAGACTGGACACAGTATTCCAGAAGAGGTCTCACCAATGTCCTGTACAACCACAACATGACGTCACAATTCCGGTACTCAAAGGTCTGACAAATGAAGACAAGTGTGTTAAACACCTTCTTAACCACACTATCTTTATGAGATGCAAATTTTAAAGAATTATACCTGACGGCCTAGGTTTCTGTCCTACAGCACTGCCAAAGGCCCTACTTTTAATTGTATAGATCCTGCTCTTGTTTGATTTACCAAATCCAATACCTCGCATTAATCCAAACAAAACTCCATCTGCCACCCCTCAGTCCAGTGTGTGATATTATTGCCACCGCACCCACCCCCTTCAGTTTTAAAATGCCCATCCCCCTCTCCAGGAGGCCTGCACACTCCGGCCTTGATTTTCACAAAGACCCCGAGCTTGGGTTGCCTTGTGTTGATAGGAGAAGGAGGGACAGATTGAAGACACAGTCAGTGATGAGGAGAGGCTGGACAGTAAGAACCGGCCTGGTATCATTTCATTGTTTTAGGAAGCGGGAAGTCGCACGTTAGAGTTGGTTAAGAGTGATCAGTGTTTTGGGACCAGAAATTAAGCTCTTCCTTCGTCTCTGGTGTTCAGTAATAAATATCTATTTGAGACCCTTCATTGGGCAGAGTGTGTCTGCAAGATTTCTTTCCCTAATATTGCAGACTACAGATAATAGCGATTAAAGATGGTCATAGTTAATTTCGATGGCACAGCACATGCACTCAATATCCGACAGTTGAGTCAAATATCTTGGATTTGATTAATAATACAAATTGTTTTTTGTAATTCAGTAATGATAACCTGATTGTAATAAATCCACACCGAGCTGAAAGTGGGCTCTAAAATATGACTCAAAATCTGGGTATGGTAGTGTGCTGGGTAGTGTCCCTGCCTCTGAGCCAGATCTCTGGATTTGATTCCAATTCCTGAACTTGTGTGGTAGTGCTCCAAGCTCTGGACTAGAAGGTCTGGTTCAAGTCCTGCCTGTTGCAGAGGTATGTCACAGCATGTCAGAACAGGCCGATGAACAAACACACAGGAGAATAATGTTACAGCTTTATGGGTATTGCTGAGTGATGCTAGTGTCCCTACCTCTGGGCACAAAGGTCTAGGTGCAAATCCCACAGAAGTGTCTCATAATACATCTGAACAAACTGATTAAAATGGATTTAGAATTGTGACTTGATGGCGAAGGAAGAGTTGTCAGTATTGCATTTTAGAATTTAGGCCCAGGATGACTGAAAGTACAGCCATTCGTGTTGATTGGAGTCACATTTCACAGCAGTAAAGGTTTATAAAATTAAAATCGTCATGGATAGGGTGAGTAGTCAGGGTTTTTCCCCAGGTTAGGGGCGTCCAATGCGAGAGGGCATTGTTTGAAAGTGAGAGGGGAAAGGTTTTGATGAGGCCTAAAGGGCCTTCACACAGAAGGTGGTGTGCGTATGGAATGAGCTGCCAAAGGAAGTGGTGGAGGCTGGTACAAATATAGCATGTAAAAGGAGCTTTTCCAGCAATTTCTGTATTTCTTTTAAAAATGCGTTCATTTTAACACAGGTATTCTGAATAAATTAAACATTTTATTTTTTTAATGACGCAGGGACATGTAAACATTTCAAAATGACCGAGACCATTTTCTGCTAAGCGTATGGCTCTGTGTATGTATGACAGCAGCAATGGTGCACCTACATGGAACAGGGATTGTGATGGGGACATAGTTTGGACAATGTACAAG
>NW_025198831.1:0-1513 GCF_004010195.1 Chiloscyllium plagiosum
AGAAAACAAGGGTCCAGAGACAGTATGTTCCTGCTTGGGTGAAGGGCAAGGCTGGTATGTGCAGGGAATGCTGGATAACTAGAGAAATTGAGGCTCAGGTCAAGAAAAGAAGGAAGCATATGTCAGGTAATGGCAGCAGGGATTGAGTGAATCCCTAAGGGAGTATAAAGGCAGTAGAAATATACACAAGGGGTCAATCAGGAGGGCAAAAAGAGGGTTTGAGACAGCAACGAGGGTAAAGGAGAATCCAAAGGGATTCTACAAACACAGTTAATGGTAAGGTACTGGGGAGTGTTGCAGAACAAAGAGACCTTGGAGTGTAGGTTCATAATTCCTTGAAAGTGAAGTCGCAGGTAGATAGGATAGTGAAGAAGGTGTTTGCTATGCTTGCTTTTCTTGGTCAGTGCATTGAGAACAGGAGTTGGGAAGTCATGTTGTGGCTGCACAGGACATTGGTTTGGCCACTATTGGAATGTTGCATGCAATTCTGGTCTCCCTGCGATAGGAAGGATGGTGTGAAACTTAAACGGGTTCAGAAAAGATTTACAAGGATGTTGCCAGGGTTTGAGGGTTTGAGCTATAAGGAGAGGCTGACTAGGCTGGGGCTGTTTTCCCTAGAGTGTCAGCGGCTGAGGGATGACCTTAGAGAGGTTTATAAAATCATGAGGGGCATGGTTGGGTGAATAGCCATGGTCTTTTACTGGAGTCAAAAACAGAGGGCATAGGTTTAAGGTGAGAGGAGGAAGATTTAAAAGGGACCTGAGGGGCAACTTTTTCACACAGAGTGGTGCATGTGTGGAATGAGCTGCCAAAGGATGTGGTGCAGGCTGGTACAATTACAGCAATTAAAAGGCATCTGGATGGGTATATAAATAGGAAGGGTTTAGCGGGTGTTCTGGACGAGGCGTCTTGCAAAATTCAACTACATCCTTTTGTAGTCGAGGCCAATAAAATTATCTTAGCCTGTGTTTTCTTCACCCCGAAATGGCCTCCAAGTAGTAACTCATGCGCCACTTGCAGCATTTCCTTCCTATACCCTGCTGGCAAAACAATTTGATGAATGTCTGCCCACTTCTCATCTGCTTGAATGTGTGATGGTCTGCATTTCCTTCATTAAGACATCATTTGTTAAGTAATAACACACAGTGATACATTCACTTTCCTCTGTAAATGTCTTTTGACATAACTGTTTTAAGTTCTCATCTTTCTGCTGAAACTTGATCAGCCTAGCAGGGCTAAAGTTACTTGCATGTTTACCTATTTGTCCTGCTCTGTCCCACTTATCTAATCAAAAAAGGTCTCAGATAAAGCTATGTCAGCTTCCTTCGCTGTGCCTTTTGATCTCTCCTGTTTCCAAACATGTGCCTCCGTGACCTCGTTAAGACACAATCTGGGAAAATTTCCAAATAAGACTCCTGCAGGGCTTCAGTTGCTTGAGTCTCCACTGGTTTTTCAATGAGAGTAGGCAGCACACCTACCGGTGAATCAGTTATGTCAGTTGCAAGAACAAATT
>NW_025198831.1:2127-2490 GCF_004010195.1 Chiloscyllium plagiosum
CCCCCTCAAGGGTTTCTTTTTTACCCTGTGGTAAGTTATCCTTATAACCTTCACGGAGATCTACCTTTCCCTTTCCACGTGTGGATTTCTTTTTGTCCCGGTTTCTATCCGTCATGGACTGAAATTGATTCTGGAAACCAAACTGAGTTTTATGAAGCAGCTCATAATCATCAGCCACTTCAGCTGCTAACCTTACCATTTTAACTCTCTGCTCTTCCACATGAGTTCGCACTAATTCAAAGTAATTACCTCTCGAAGGGCATCCATAGATTTGCTTGATTTTTAAAGCTCTTATCCATTTATTAAAATTACTCTGTTTGATCCTTTCAAACTCAATATAGGTTTGACCAGGGTCCCTCCTTA
>NW_025198831.1:2510-4386 GCF_004010195.1 Chiloscyllium plagiosum
CTTAAAATGGCTTTTTTCACCTCCTCATGCTCCCCAGATCCCTCCTCTGATCGTGATGTGAATACCTCACATGCTCTACTTACATGTTTCATTTGGATCAACAAAACCCACATTGCCACTGGCCACTGCATTTGTTTAGCCACTTTTTCAATTGAGATGAAAAAGGCTTCCACATTCTTCTCATCAAATTTAAGCAATGCTTGAACATACTTAAACGTTTTCTCACTAGGCTTCTGACCACCAGGGGCTTGCTCCTCCTCACTCTCTTCCTCACTGAGCGTAGCCTCAGCCTTTATCTCCAGCCTTTTTAAGTGTCAGGTTTTGAAGTTCAAACGTTTTCTCTTTTTCTCTCTGTTCTGCTGCTCTCTCTTCTTCCCTCTCTTCTGCTTTTAATCGTAACTCAAACTGTCCCATTTCTGCTGCCCTTTCCTTATCTCTTGCCTCTTTCTCAAGCTGCTTCATTTGCAATTGAATTCTTGCCATCTCGATAGATTCTGATGGTTTCTCCAGCAAGTTTAAACACTGAGCTACTGCTGTAATTCTCTCACCGTTTCTCACAAAAGCAGGCAGTTCCAATTCCAGCTTGTCTGCGAATTCCTGCAGCTTGGTCTTATTCACCTTTTGCAAAAACGTCCAAAGTCACCACATCCACATTCAGAAAACCTTTGGCGACTGAACGAGCCATTACTATCCCAAGCTGTGTCTCCCCAACCAAACCACCACCAGGAATAAAGACACTAGCGCCAACCACTCGCTGTTTAAAAACCCACAAAGAGCCCGATATCTGTTATGGACTACACCAGCCCACTCAAAACATTCTTAAACAGGCAGCCCAGACCACAACTTTACAATTTGTTTTGGTAGGTGTACAGTGAAAGTTACCCAGAGTGAGGTAGCTCGGTTGACGAACAGGTTTTAAAACAGACAAAAATTTATTCACAAGATTACACAATGAAACACAAAGAACAGAATAAAGAACTCCTACAGAACGTAATCTATCCAAACTAGACTTAATTATGCGGCTCCGAATATACACAACAGTCCCAATAAGCAAACCACCTTAAAACACAGTTAAAAAATGGAACAGGTGCTTACATGTTGAAGTTAGAAGGGCAGAAAGAGAGAGAAAGCCTGTTCACACAGTCCCCTGCTGAACTCCCAACTAGTTCTGGACTGAACTCAACTACTCAGCTAGAGGAAGCCCGTTCCTGATGAAGGCCTTTTGCCTGAAATGTCGATTTTCCTGCTGCTCAGATGTTGTCTGAGGACCTGCTCAACATTTCCAGCACCAAACTCTCGACTCTGCTCAGTTAGAGAGCTGACCACTCCCCTTCCATTATACAGGTCTCTTCTGAAACATGACCACTTTGGCCTGAAGTCTTACCTGTTTGCATATGAACAAAAAAGCCTCTCAATACCGTTTAATCTCTGTACCAAACCAGTCTAATCAGCACCGGGAGCATTTACGGCCCCATCTTTAAAAAACCAAGGACATAGTATCCTTGAGAAAAGGTACAGCCTTTAGAAAAAAGGAACCAGCTTTGTGACAAGGGATATGGGCCAAATGTTGGCCAATGTGACGAGATTAGTTTAGGCTATCTGGTTGGCATGGAAGAGTTGGACGGAAGGGTCTATTTCCACACTGTACAGCTCTGTGACTGTAATAGTGTCCCCTCCAGCTGTGAAGTCATCCATGGGGCTCACGAGTATTTTTGTCACTGATTTGACTGTCTTTGAGTAACTTAATGCTGTGTTTTCATAAGATATGAGGTCTGTGTGGAGCAGGATAAACTGTTTATCACGTCCATTGTCTTCAAACCTGTCGACTGCCTTGAATGGCTGATCTCTTTACAGAGTTCTGTTGTTGTGAACTGTT
>NW_025198831.1:4480-5765 GCF_004010195.1 Chiloscyllium plagiosum
TGCTCAACATTTCCAGCACCAAACTCTCGACTCTGCTCAGTTAGAGAGCTGACCACTCCCCTTCCATTATACAGGTCTCTTCTGAAACATGACCACTTTGGCCTGAAGTCTTACCTGTTTGCATATGAACAAAAAAGCCTCTCAATACCGTTTAATCTCTGTACCAAACCAGTCTAATCAGCACCGGGAGCATTTACGGCCCCATCTTTAAAAAACCAAGGACATAGTATCCTTGAGAAAAGGTACAGCCTTTAGAAAAAAGGAACCAGCTTTGTGACAAGGGATATGGGCCAAATGTTGGCCAATGTGACGAGATTAGTTTAGGCTATCTGGTTGGCATGGAAGAGTTGGACGGAAGTGTCTATTTCCACACTGTACAGCTCTGTGACTGTAATAGTGTCCCCTCCAGCTGTGAAGTCATCCATGGGGCTCACGAGTATTTTTGTCACTGATTTGACTGTCTTTGAGTAACTTAATGCTGTGTTTTCATAAGATATGAGGTCTGTGTGAAGCAGGATAAACTGTTTATCATGTCCATTGTCTTCAAACCTGTCGACTGCCTTGAATGGCTGATCTCTTTACAGAGTTCTGTTGTTGTGAACTGTTCAGATTTCTTTCAGTGGTTTTGAGTTTGCTTCACTTGGCCATTCTCCTTCCCAGCATGCATCAAAAACTTCTCTGACCAGCCATTTTAGGTTATGAACAGTTCAAGAAGGAAGTTCACCTTCTCAACAGCAACAAGGAGTGGGCAATAAATACTCTCCCAGCCAGCCACACCCACATCCTGGGAGTGAATTAAAAATAACTCCTGATGTAACCACAGGATTCTCACTGTTTGTGTAAAGCAAACTCTGTCCCTGTCAATCTCACTTTAGTGCAGCACTTCTCGATGGTTTGATTTGCTCTCCCAGTCTTTCCAGTACAATGGCACCCTCTGGTGTTTGTACTGCTTCAGATAAAAATTCCAATCACAAGAACCAGACATTAACCACAGCTTGTATCTCAAGACCATGGCCTTATTAACATTGAACCCTTTTGTGACCGTGTTCCCTCCTCTGTCACCAGGGCCTGGGCAGCATCCTCCTCATTTGTAAAGACAGATGCAAAGTGTTCATTTCACACCTCAGCCATACCTCCTGCCTCTGTGTAAATCCCCTTGTTGGTCCCTAATCAGTGCTGCTCCTCCATTAATCACTCAGTTGTTATTTATATGTCTACAGAAGACTTTGGGATTCCCCTTCATGTTAGATTGGATTTGATTACCTACAGTGTGGAAACAGGCCCT
>NW_025198832.1:0-1414 GCF_004010195.1 Chiloscyllium plagiosum
CTCTGCAATGTTCGCCTGTTTCTCTGTGTTCGGCGACAGGCACTGCCGCTCTATGCGTGGTTTGCCTGTTTCTCTGTGTTCTTCTACAGGCACTGCCTCTCGCTGCATGGTTTGCCTGTTTCTCTGTGTTCTACTACAAGCACTGCCTCTCTCTACATGTTTAGCCTGTTTCTCTGTGTTCTAGTACAGACACTGCCTCTCTCTGCAATGTTCGCCTGTTGCTCTGTGTTCTGCTACAGACACTGCCCCTATCTGCACGGTTTGCCTGTTTTCTCTGTGTTCTGCTACAGACACTGCCTCTCCCTGCAATGTTCGCCTGTTTCTCTGTGTTCGGCTACTGACACTGCCTCTCGCTGCAATGTTCGCCTGTTTCTCTGTGTTCGGATAGAGACACTGCCCCTCTCTGCACGGTTTGCCTGTTTTCTCTGTGTTCTGCTACAGACACTGCCTCTCCCTGCAATGTTCGCCTGTTTCTCTGTGTTCGGCTACTGACACTGCCTCTCTCTGCAATGTTTGCCTGTTTCTCTGTTCTGCTACAGGCACTGCCTCTCTCTTCCCAGTTCATCTGTTCCTCTGTGTTCTGCTACAGACACTGCCTCTCTCTGCATGGTTCACATGTTTGTGTGTTCTACTACAGACACTGCCTCGCTGTGCAATGTTCACCTGTTTCTCTGTGTTCGGCTACTGACACTGCCTCTCTGTGCAATGTTCGCCTGTTTCTCTGTGTTCGGCTATAGGCACTGCCACACTATGCGTGGTTTGCCTGTTTTCTCTGTGTTCTGCTACAGACACCGCCTCTCTCTGCATGGTTTACCTGTTTCTCTGTGTTCTACTACAGGCACTGCCTCTCTCTACATGGTTAACCTGTTTCTCTGTGTTCTACTACAGACACTGTCTCTCTCTGCATGGTTTGCCTGTTTCTCTGTGTTCTAGTACTGACACTGCCTCTCTCTGCAAGGTTCGCCTGTTGCTCTGTGTTCTGCTACACACACCGCCCCACTGCACGGTTTGCCTGTTTTCTCTGTGTTCTGCTACAGACACTGCCTCTCCCTGCAATGTTCGCCTGTTTCTCTGTGTTCTACTACAGACACTGCCTCTCTCTGCATGGTTAGCCTGTTTCTCTGTGTTCTACTACAGACACTGCCTCTCTCTGCATGGTGTGCCAGTTTCTCTGTGTTCTGCTACAGGCACGGACCCTCTCTGCATGGTTAGCCTGTTTCTCTGTGTTCTACTACAGACACTGCCTCTCTCCGCAATGTCCGCCTGTTTCTCTGTTCTGCTACAGGCACTGCCTCTCTCTGCCCAGTTCATCTGTTCCTCTGTGTTCTGCTACAGACACAGCTTCTCTCTGCATGGTTCACCTGTTTGTGTGTTCTACTACAGACACTGCCTCTCTCTGCATGGTTCGCCTGTT
>NW_025198832.1:1933-3177 GCF_004010195.1 Chiloscyllium plagiosum
CCTCTCTCTGCCCAGTTCATCTGTTCCTCTGTGCTCTGCTACAGACACAGCTTCTCTCTGCATGGTTCACCTGTTTGTGTGTTCTACTACAAACACTGCCTCGCTCTGCAATGTTCACCAGTTTCTCTGTGTTCGGCTACTGACACTGCCTCTCTCTGCAATGTTCGCCTGTTTCTCTGTGTTCGGCTACAGACACTGCCTCTCTCTGCATGGTTCACCTGTTTGTGTGTTCTACTACAGACACTGCCTCTCTCTGCAACGTTCGCCTGTTTCTCTGTTCTGCTACAGGCACTGCCTCTCTCTGCCCAGTTCTTCTGTTCCTCTGTGTTCAGCTACAGACACTGCCTCTCCCTGCAATGTTCGCCTGTTTCTCTGTGTTCTACTACAGGCACTGCCACTCTCTGCATGGTTTGCCAGTTTCTCTGTGTTCTACTACAGGCACGGACCCTCTCTACATGGTTAGCCTGTTTCTCTGTGTTCTACGACAGACACTGCCTCTCTCTGCAATGTTCGCCTGTTTCTTTGTTCTGCGACAGGCACTGCCACTCTATGCGTGGTTTGCCTGTTTTCTCTGTGTTCTGCCACAGGCACTGTCTCTCTCTGCATGGTTCGCCTGTTTCTCTGCGTTCTACTGCAGGCACTGCCTCTCTCTGCATGGTTAGCCTGTTTCTCTGTGTTCTGCTACACACACTGCCTCTCTCTGCAATGTTCGCCTGTTTCTCTGTTCTGTTACAGGCACTACCTCTTCTCTGCAATGTTCGCCTGTTTCTCTGTTCTGTTACAGGCACTACCTCTCTCTGCCCAGTTCATCTGTTCCTCTGTGTTCTGCTACAGACACTGCCTCTCTCTGCAATGTTCGCCTGTTTCTCTGTGTTCGGCTATAGGCACTGCCACTCTATGCGTGGTTTGCCTGTTTTCTCTGTGTTCTGCTACAGACACTGCCTCTCTCTGCATGGTTCACCTGTTTGTGTGTTCTACTACAAACACTGCCTCGCTCTGCAATGTTCACCTGTTTCTCTGTGTTCGGCTACTGACACTGCCTCTCTCTGCAATGTTCGCCTGTTTCTCTATTCTGCTACCGGCACTGCCTCTCTCTGGCCAGTTCATCTGTTCCTCTGTGTTCTGCTACAGACACTGCCTCTCTCTGCATGGTTCACCTGTTTGTGTGTTCTACTACAGACACTGCCTCGCTATGCAATGTTCACCTGTTTCTCTGTGTTCGGCTACTGACACTGCCTCTCTCT
>NW_025198832.1:4379-5766 GCF_004010195.1 Chiloscyllium plagiosum
TACTACAGACACTGCCTCGCTCTGCAATGTTCGCCTGTTTCTCTGTGTTCTGCTACAGGCACTGCCACTCTATGCGTGGTTTGCCTGTTTGTCTGTGTTCTACTACAGGCACTGCCTCTCTCTGCAAGGTTTGCCTGTTTCTCTGTGTTCAACTACAGACACTGTCTCTCTCTCTGCAATGTTCGCCTGTTTCTCTGTGTTCTAGTACAGACACTGCCTCTCTCTGCAATGTTCGCCCGTTTCTCTGTGTTCGGCTACTGACACTGCCTCTCTCTGCAATGTTCGCCTGTTTCTCTGTGTTCTGCTACAGGCACTGCCACTCTGTGTGGTTTGCCTGTTTTCTCTGTGTACTGCTACAGACACTGCCTCTCTCTGCATGGTTCGCCTGTTCCTCTGTGTTCTACTACAGGCACTGCCTCGCTCTGCATGGATTGCCTGTTTCTCTGTGTTCTGCTACAGACACTGCCTCTCTCTGCATGGTTAGCCTGTTTCTCTGTGTTCTACTACAGACACTGCCTCTCTCTGCAATGTTTGCCTGTTTCTCTGTTCTGCTACAGGCACTGCCTCTCTCTGCCCAGTTCATCTGTTCCTCTGTGTTCTGCTACAGACACAGCTTCTCTCTGCATGGTTCACCTGTTTGTGTGTTGTACTACAGACACTGCCTCGCTCTGCAATGTTCGCCTGTTTCTCTGTGTTCGGCTACTGACACTGCCTCTCTCTGCAATGTTCACCTGTTTCTCTGTGTTCGGCGACAGGCACTGCCACTCTATGCGTGGTTTGCCTGTTTCTCTGTGTTCTTCTACAGGCACTGCCTCTCTCTGCAATGTTCGCCTGTTTCTCTGTGTTCTGCTACAAACACTGCCCCTCTCTGCACGGTTTGCCTGTTTTCTCTGTGTTCTGCTACAGACACTGCCTCTCCCTGCAATGTTCGCCTGTTTCTCTGTGTTCTACTACAGGCTCTGCCTCTCTCTGCATGGTTTGCCAGTTTCTCTGTGTTCTACTACAGGCATGGACCCTCTCTGCATGGTTAGCCTGTTTCTCTGTGTTCTACTACAGACACTGCCTCTCTCTGCAACTTTTGCCTGTTTCTCTGTTCTGCTGCAGGCACTGCCGCTCTCTGCCCAGTTCATCTGTTCCTCTGTGTTCTGCTACAGACACAGCTTCTCTCTGCATGGTTCACCTGTTTGTGTGTTCTACTACAGACATTGCCTCTCTCAGCAATGTTCGCCTGTTTCTCTGTGTTCAGCTACTGACACTGCCTCTCGCTGCAATGTTCGCCTGTTTCTCTGTGTTCGGCTAGAGGCACTGCCACTCTATGCGTGGTTTGCCTGTTTTCTCCGTGTTCTGCTACAGACACTGCCACTCTATGCGTGGTTTGCCTGTTTTC
>NW_025198833.1:0-5766 GCF_004010195.1 Chiloscyllium plagiosum
CAGTTCCTTTACCTTTTTAAAATGTTCCTTTAAACCCACCACTTTATACAGGTTATTAGCACCTGACTTAGTATCATCTTCAGTGAATCAAAATCAACTCTGTTTAATTTTTCAGGAATAAAGGTCTTTTTAAGTGTGTTTGCGGATTGTGTTGTATTAAAGTGGACAATAATGGTGCTATTTTGTTGAGTATATCTGTGTTCTGAGCAGGTGACTTGGATTTGATTCTTGGCAATCGCAAGTTGAGAGTTTTTTTAAAAATTGATCGATAGGAAAACCCAAAGACAAAGGGAATTTGATCAAATTGAAAACACAAACATTTAACCTCACCCCTTCACCGAAACAGTCCTTCTAAAGCAAGCCACCCAGAGTAGGGTCTGTCCCCAGTGAGAAAGAGGGAGTGTGAAAGACATCGAGAGAACTGGGCTCAACCTGAATGGTGCGTATCATGACTTTAATCTCGCCATGTCTTTCCTTAACTCCTGTTTGTACCTGTCTGAATTTTCCCCCTCCAGCCTTGCACTTCGGTGTCATGATGGCTCAATCGTTAGCACTGCTTCCGCACAGCACCAGGGACCTGGGTTTAATTCCATCCTCGGGTGAGTGTGCGGTAATTGCACATTCTCCCCGTGTCTGTGTGGGTTTCCTTTGGGTGCTCTGGTTTCCTCCCACAGTCCAAAGATGTGCAGGTTAGGTGAATTGACCGTGCTAAATTATGCCATAGTGTTTAGGGATATGTGGGTTAGGTGCACGAGTTAGGAGAATGGTTCTGGGTGGGATACTCTTCGGAGGGTCGGTGTGGACTTGTTGGGTCAAACGGCCGTTTCCACACTGTAGGAGTTTTATGATTCCCCACCTTTCTCTCTCTTACTGACAGCCTCTCTATTTTGTCTTTTTCTCTCTTACCTCTTTACTACCTTCAACTATATTCTTTCACATTCTCTTTCTTTTTCTCACTTTTTCTCTCTCTCTTTGTCTCCATCTGTTTCTTTTATTCATTCACAGGATGAGGGCGTAGCTGTCTTGGCCAGCATTTATTGTCCATCTCTAATTACCCAGAGAGCAGTTAAGAATTACCCACATTGCTTTCGGTCTGGAGTCACATGTTGGCCAGACCAGGTACAGATGGCAGGTTCCTTCCGTAAAGAACAACAATTGTCAATGGATTCATGGTCATTAATACACTCTGATTCCTGATTTTTAAAAGTTAACGTTTGTTATGAAGTTGTAGATGTTTACCGAACCTTTAAGGGAGCTGAACTTACTGCTGGCGCAAAGTGTTCTGAATGATTTTAAATTGTAACAGTGGATTGAACGAGATAGATGCAGATGTGTTGCCATGGTACACAACAGGAGGAGTGCTGAGGATGTTAGACAGGCTTTCAGGGAGCTAGGTTGGAAGCTTGGAGTTAGAACAAACAGAGTTGTTGTCTCTGGTTTGTTACCCGTGCCACGTGATAGAGATTCGAGGAATAGGGAGAGAGAACAATTAAATGCGTGGCTTCAGGGATGGTGCAGGAGGGAGGGGTTCCAGTTTTTGGATAACTGGGGTTCTTTCTGGGGACGGTGGGACCTCTATAAACAGGATGGCCTACACCCACAGGGACTGCTGTTCTCTATAATATGCACAGGGACTGCTGTTCTCTATAATATGCACAGGGACTGCTGTTCTCTATAATATGCACAGGGACTGCTGTTCTCTATAATATGCACAGGGACTGCTGTTCTCTATAATATGCACAGGGACTGCTGTTCTCTATAATATGCACAGGGACTGCTGTTCTCTATAATATACACAGGGACTGCTGTTCTCTATAATATGCACAGGGACTGCTGTTCTCTATAATATGCACAGGGACTGCTGTTCTCTATAATATGCACAGGGACTGCTGTTCTCTATAATATGCACAGGGACTGCTGTTCTCTATAATATGCACAGGGACTGCTGTTCTCTATAATATGCACAGGGACTGCTGTTCTCTATAATATGCACAGGGACTGCTGTTCTCTATAATATGCACAGGGACTGCTGTTCTCTATAATATGCACAGGGACTGCTGTTCTCTATAATATACACAGGGACTGCTGTTCTCTATAATATGCACAGGGACTGCTGTTCTCTATAATATGCACAGGGACTGCTGTTCTCTATAATATGCACAGGGACTGCTGTTCTCTATAATATGCACAGGGACTGCTGTTCTCTATAATATGCACAGGGACTGCTGTTCTCTATAATATGCACAGGGACTGCTGTTCTCTATAATATGCACAGGGACTGCTGTTCTCTATAATATGCACAGGGACTGCTGTTCTCTATAATATGCACAGGGACTGCTGTTCTCTATAATATACACAGGGACTGCTGTTCTCTATAATATGCACAGGGACTGCTGTTCTCTATAATATGCACAGGGACTGCTGTTCTCTATAATATGCACAGGGACTGCTGTTCTCTATAATATGCACAGGGACTGCTGTTCTCTATAATATGCACAGGGACTGCTGTTCTCTATAATATGCACAGGGACTGCTGTTCTCTATAATATGCACAGGGACTGCTGTTCTCTATAATATGCACAGGGACTGCTGTTCTCTATAATATGCACAGGGACTGCTGTTCTCTATAATATACACAGGGACTGCTGTTCTCTATAATATGCACAGGGACTGCTGTTCTCTATAATATGCACAGGGACTGCTGTTCTCTATAATATGCACAGGGACTGCTGTTCTCTATAATATGCACAGGGACTGCTGTTCTCTATAATATGCACAGGGACTGCTGTTCTCTATAATATGCACAGGGACTGCTGTTCTCTATAATATGCACAGGGACTGCTGTTCTCTATAATATGCACAGGGACTGCTGTTCTCTATAATATGCACAGGGACTGCTGTTCTCTATAATATACACAGGGACTGCTGTTCTCTATAATATGCACAGGGACTGCTGTTCTCTATAATATGCACAGGGACTGCTGTTCTCTATAATATGCACAGGGACTGCTGTTCTCTATAATATGCACAGGGACTGCTGTTCTCTATAATATGCACAGGGACTGCTGTTCTCTATAATATGCACAGGGACTGCTGTTCTCTATAATATGCACAGGGACTGCTGTTCTCTATAATATGCACAGGGACTGCTGTTCTCTATAATATGCACAGGGACTGCTGTTCTCTATAATATACACAGGGACTGCTGTTCTCTATAATATGCACAGGGACTGCTGTTCTCTATAATATGCACAGGGACTGCTGTTCTCTATAATATGCACAGGGACTGCTGTTCTCTATAATATGCACAGGGACTGCTGTTCTCTATAATATGCACAGGGACTGCTGTTCTCTATAATATGCACAGGGACTGCTGTTCTCTATAATATGCACAGGGACTGCTGTTCTCTATAATATGCACAGGGACTGCTGTTCTCTATAATATGCACAGGGACTGCTGTTCTCTATAATATACACAGGGACTGCTGTTCTCTATAATATGCACAGGGACTGCTGTTCTCTATAATATGCACAGGGACTGCTGTTCTCTATAATATGCACAGGGACTGCTGTTCTCTATAATATGCACAGGGACTGCTGTTCTCTATAATATGCACAGGGACTGCTGTTCTCTATAATATGCACAGGGACTGCTGTTCTCTATAATATGCACAGGGACTGCTGTTCTCTATAATATGCACAGGGACTGCTGTTCTCTATAATATGCACAGGGACTGCTGTTCTCTATAATATACACAGGGACTGCTGTTCTCTATAATATGCACAGGGACTGCTGTTCTCTATAATATGCACAGGGACTGCTGTTCTCTATAATATGCACAGGGACTGCTGTTCTCTATAATATGCACAGGGACTGCTGTTCTCTATAATATGCACAGGGACTGCTGTTCTCTATAATATGCACAGGGACTGCTGTTCTCTATAATATGCACAGGGACTGCTGTTCTCTATAATATGCACAGGGACTGCTGTTCTCTATAATATGCACAGGGACTGCTGTTCTCTATAATATACACAGGGACTGCTGTTCTCTATAATATGCACAGGGACTGCTGTTCTCTATAATATGCACAGGGACTGCTGTTCTCTATAATATGCACAGGGACTGCTGTTCTCTATAATATGCACAGGGACTGCTGTTCTCTATAATATGCACAGGGACTGCTGTTCTCTATAATATGCACAGGGACTGCTGTTCTCTATAATATGCACAGGGACTGCTGTTCTCTATAATATGCACAGGGACTGCTGTTCTCTATAATATGCACAGGGACTGCTGTTCTCTATAATATACACAGGGACTGCTGTTCTCTATAATATACACAGGGTCTGCTGTTCACTATAATATACACAGTGACTGCTGTTCACTATAATAAACACAGGGACTGCTGTTCATTATAATACACACAGGGACTGCTGTTCACTATAATACAAGATGATTAGATGATTAGGGGGTTAGATAGGGTTGACAGTGTGAACCTTTTCCCGCGTATGGAGTCGGGTATTACAAGGGGTCATAGCTTTAAATTAAGGGGGGGTAGATATAGGACTGAAGTTAGGGGTAGGTTCTTCACTCAGCGAGTCGTTAGTTCATGGAATGCCCTGCCAGTAACAGTGGTGGACTCTCCCTCTTTATGGGCATTTAAGAGGGCATTGGATAGGTATATGGAGGATAGTGGGTTAGTGTAGTTTAGGTGGGCTTGGATCGGCGCAACATCGAGGGCCCAAGGGCCTGTACTGCGCTGTATTCTTCTATGTTCTATGTTCTAACAAATTCAAATGTGGCCAATCAATTTAAATTATGCCCCAAGTTATCAACATCCAATCTTTTTTTTAAAGAAAATGCTTTGACAGCACTAAACCAATGAAATGTTCCGATGTTACGAGGGTATAAATATCCGACATTTCGAACCGTTATCCTGAGCAGCAAAGAGCACTAACAAAAAACAGAACAATACAGACTGCTCGCACACCTGCTCTCTGAAAGGTCCCTTTATCTATGAAAGACCTTAAAGCAGAATCCCAAAGAAGAAACGAAAACAAAATGCAGAGAAGAACCAAGTGTTGCTTGGTTTTGAAATAAGAAGTATTTTTCTAAATCTTAATTGGGGTTTTTTTTATCAGACCAGTATTGTAGAGTTGGGAGGTAAAAGATAGGTTAAAGAAACAAGGAGTTGTAAGTAGTTTCTGTCTAATGTTCTTGTTTGAACTTAAATGAATAAATTATTAATTTTTACTTTAAATAGTGAAATCTGGGATAATTCGTTGACGCTCAAAATTTAACAGATTATGGCGTAAAGTGAACTTTTTCTTTGCGTCAGGTTTAAATTAGCAGAGGGGTTTACTTCATGTCATAAGAGTTTGGGGGCCCGTTGTCATGATTTGAACAGTTTGGGTCATGGATTTGTGGTTTGAATAGGTTTAGGTAGATGTTTTCTGAGATTTGGACAGATGTGATTAGATTTGCGGTATGAAAAATCCCCAACAGGTTTAAACGCTTTGAGATGAATGTGCTAGGTCTTTAAATAAAATGTTACTATTCAAATAAAATATAGGTAAGACAGTTTGCTTAATTTCGGTTACCCTGTGTCATAACAAGTTCCACCATCTATCATGGCAGTGAAGCTCAACGCAAACTGGAGGAACAGCATCTCATATTCTGACTGAGCACGTTACAGCCTGCCGGTCTCAACACCGAATTCAACAACTTCAGATGATTATCCCATCTCGACCCCACTGTATTCA
>NW_025198834.1:0-3981 GCF_004010195.1 Chiloscyllium plagiosum
CGGCGCGCGAACGAGAGAGAGAGATGGCGCGCGAGATCGAGAGAGAGAGATGGCGCACGAGAACGAGGGAGAGAGAGCCGGCGCGCGAACGAGAGAGAGAGACGGCGCGCGAGAACGAGAGAGAGAGAGAGAGATGGCGCACGAGAACGAGAGAGAGTGAGACGGCGCGCGAGAACGAGTGAGAGTGAGACGGCGCGCGAGAACGAGAGAGAGTCGGCGCGCAAGAATGAGATAGAGAGAGAGAGACGGCATGCGAGAACACGAGAGAGAGAGATGGTGCGCGAGAACGAGAGAGAGAGAGCCGGCGCGCGAAAACGAGAGAGAGACGGCGCACGAGAACGAGAGAGGGCGCACGAGAACGAGTGAGAGAGAGAGAGAGACGGAGTGCGAGAACTAGAGAGAGAGAGAGAGACGGCGTGCGAGAACTAGAGAGAGAGAGAGACGGCGTGCGAGAACGAGAGAGAGAGAGAGACGGCGCGCAAGAACGAGAGAGAGAGACGGCGGCGCGCAAGAACGAGAGAGAGAGACGGCGCGCGAGAACTAGTGAGAGAGAGAGATGGCGCGCGAGAACGAGAGAGAGAGAGAGAGAGGGCGCGCGAGAACGAGAGAGACAGACGGCATGCGAGAATGAGAGAGAGATGGCGCGTGAGAACAAGAGAGCGAGAGAGACACAGCGCGCGAGAACGAGAGAGAGACGGCACGCGAGAACGAGAGAGAGAGATGGCGCACGAGAATGAGAGAGAGAGTGAAGGCGCGCGAGAACGAGAGAGAGAGAGAGATGGCGCGCGAGAAAGAGAGTCGGCGCGCGAGAACGAGAGAGAGTGACGGCGCGTGAGAACGAGAGAGAGACGGCGCGCGAGAACGAGAGAGAGAGAGACGGCGCGCAAGAACGAGAGAGAGAGACGGCGCGCGAGAACTAGTGAGAGAGAGAGATGGCGCGAGAACGAGAGAGAGAGAGACAGAGAGAGACTACGCGCGAAAACGAGAGAGAGGGACGGCGTGCGAGAACGAGAGAGAGAGAGATGGCGCGCGAGAGCGAGAGAGAGAGAGAGAGATGGCGTGCGAGAACGAGAGAGAGTCGGCGCGCAAGAATGAGAGAGAGAGAGTCGGCGCGCAAGAATGAGAGAGAGAGACGGCGCGCGAGAACGAGAGAGAGAGACGGCACGTGAGAACGAGAGAGACAGCGTCCGAGAACGAGAGATAGAGAGACGGCGTGCGAGAACGAGAGAGAGAGAGACAGCGTGCGAGAACGAGAGAGAGAGATGGCACGCGAGAACGAGAGAGAGAGAGACGGCGCGTGAGAATGAGAGAGTGCGCGCGAGAACGAGAGAGAGAGATGGTGCGCGAGAACGAGAGAGAGAGAGCCGGCGCGCGAACGAGAGAGAGAGACGGCGCGCGAGAACGAGAGAGAGGGACGGCGCGTGAGAACGAGAGAGAGACGGCGTGCGAGAACGAGAGAGAGAGAGACGGCGCGTGAGAACAAGAGAGAGAGAGAGACGGCGCACGAGAACGAGAGAGAGTGAGACGGCGCGCGAGAACGAGAGAGAGTGAGACGGCGCGCGAGAACGAGAGAGAGAGACGGCACGCGAGAACGAGAGAGAGACGGCGTGCAAGAACGAGAGAGAGACGGCGTGCGAGAACGAGAGAGAGAGACGGCGCGCGAGAACGAGAGAGAGTGACGGCGCGTGAGAATGAGAGAGAGACGGCGCGCGAGAACGAGAGAGAGAGAGAGAGAGACAGTGCGCGAGAACGAGAGAGAGTGAGACGGCGCGCGAGAACGAGAGAGAGTGAGACGGCGCGCGAGAACGAGAGAGAGTGAGACTGCGCGCGAGAACGAGAGAGAGTGAGACGGCGCGCGAGAACGAGAGAGAGAGAGACGGCACGCGAGAACGAGAGAGAGAGAGACGGCACGCGAGAATGAGAGAGAGACGGCGCGCGAGAACAAGAGAGACGGTGCGCGAGAACGAGAGAGAGAGAGAGAGATGGCGCGCGAGAACGAGAGAGATGGCGTGCGAGAACGAGAGAGAGTCGGCGCGCGAGAATGAGAGAGAGAGAGAGATGGCGCGCGAGAACGAGAGAGAGAGACGGCGCGTGAGAACGAGAGAGAGACGGCATGCGAGAACGAGAGAGAGAGAGACAGCACGCGAGAACAAGAGAGAGAGACGTCGCGCGACAACGAGATCAACGTCGCGCAAGTATGAGAGAGAGAGAGATGGCGCGCAAGAACGAGAGAGAGAGACGGTGCGCGAGAACGAGAGAGAGAGATGGCGCGCGAGAACGAGAGGGAGAGAGACGGCGCTCGAGGACAGAGAAAGAGACGGCGCGCGAGAACGAGAAAGAGAGAGACAGCGCGCGAGAATGAGAGCGAGAGTGATGGCGCGCGAGAACGAGAGAGAGAGAGAGACGGCGCGCGAGAACGAGAGAGAGAGAGACCGTGCGCGAGAACTAGAGAGAGACCGTGCGCGAGAAGTAGAGAGAGAGAGAGACGGCGTGCGAGAACGAGAGAGAGAGATGGCGCGCGAGAATGAAATAGAGAGACACGGCGCGCGAGAACGAGAGAGAGAGACGGTGCGTGAGAACGAGAGAGAGAGAGAGATGGCGCGCGAGAACGAGAGAGAGAGAGACGGTGTGCAAGAACGAGAGAGAGAGAGAGATGGCGCGCGAGAACAAGAGAGAGAGAGAGAAGACTTGCGATCGAGAGAGAGAGAGATACGGCACGAGAGAGAGAGAGAGAGACGGCGCGCGAGAACGAGCGAGAGAGAGAGACGGCGCGCGAGAACGAGAGAGAGTGAGAGACGGCGCGTGAGAATGAGAGAGAGAAAGAGATGGCGTGCGAGAACGAGAGAGAGTCGGCGCGCGAGAACGAGAGAGAGACGGCGCATGAGAACGAGAGAGAGACGGCGCGCGAGAACGAGAGAGAGACGGCGCATGAGAACGAGAGAGAGACGGCATGCGAGAACGAGAGAGAGAGATGTCGCGCGACAACGAGATTGACGTCGCGCAAGTATGAGAGAGAGAGAGACGGCGCGCAAGAACGAGAGAGAGAGACGGTGCGCGAGAACGAGAGAGAGAGATGGCGCGCGAGAACGAGAGGGAGAGAGACGGCGCGCGAGGACAGAGAAAGAGACTGCGCGTGAGAACGAGAAAGAGAGAGACAGCGCACGAGAACGAGAGAGAGTGTGATGGCGCGCGAGAACGAGAGAGGGAGAGAGAGACGGCGTGCGAGAACGAGAGAGAGAGACCGTGCGCGAGAACTAGAGAGAGAGAGACGGCGTGCGAGAACGAGAGAGAGAGTCACAGCGCGCGAGAACGAGAGAGACAGACGGTGCGTGAGAACGAGAGAGAGAGAGAGATGGCGCGCGAGAACGAGAGAGAGACACGGTGTGCGAGAACGAGAGAGAGAGATAGACAGCGTGCGAGAACGAGAGAGAGAGAGAGATGGTACGCGAGAACGAGAGGGAGAGAGATGGCGCGCGAGGACAGAGAAGGAGACGGCGCGCGAGAACGAGAAAGAGAGAGCCAGCGCGTGAGATCGAGAGAGAGAGAGTGATGGCGCGCGAGAACGAGAGAGAGAGAGAGACGGCGCGCGAGAATGAGAGAGAGAGAGAGAGAGACCGTGCGCGAGAACTAGAGAGAGAGAGAGAGACGGCGTGCGAGAACGAGAGAGAGAGATGGCGCGCGAGAACGAGAGAGAGAGACACGGCACGCGAGAACGAGAGAGAGAGACAGTGCGTGAGAACGAGAGAGAGAGAGAGATGGCGCGCGAGAACGAGAGAGAGAGACGGTGTGCGAGAACGAGAGAGAGAGATAGACAGCGTGCGAGAACGAGAGAGAGAGAGAGATGGCGCGCGAGAACGAGGGAGAGAGAGATGGCGCGCGAGAACGAGAGAGAGAGAGACGGCGCGTGAGAACGAGAGAGAGAGACGGCGCGTGAGAACGAGAGAGAGACGGCGCGCGAGAACGAGAGAGAAAGAGAGTCAG
>NW_025198834.1:4267-5766 GCF_004010195.1 Chiloscyllium plagiosum
GAGAGAGAGACGGCGTGCGAGAACGAGAGAGAGAGACCGTGCGCGAGAACTAGAGAGAGAGAGACGGCGTGCGAGAACGAGAGAGAGATGGCGCGCGAGAACGAGAGAGAGACGGTGTGCGAGAACGAGAGAGAGAGATAGACAGCGTGCGAGAACGAGAGAGAGAGAGAGAGAGACCGTGCGCGAGTATGAGAGAGAGAGAGATAGAGAGACCGTGCGCGAGAACTAGAGAGAGAGAGACGGCGTGCGAGAACGAGAGAGAGATGGCGCGCGAGAACGAGAGAGAGACGGTGTGCGAGAACGAGAGAGAGAGATAGACAGCGTGCGAGAACGAGAGAGAGAGAGAGAGAGACCGTGCGCGAGTATGAGAGAGAGAGAGATAGAGAGACCGTGCGCGAGAACTAGAGAGAGAGAGACGGCGTGCGAGAACGAGAGAGAGATGGCGCGCGAGAACGAGAGAGAGACGGTGTGCGAGAACGAGAGAGAGAGATAGACAGCGTGCGAGAACGAGAGAGAGAGAGAGAGAGACCGTGCGCGAGTATGAGAGAGAGAGAGATAGAGAGACCGTGCGCGAGAACTAGAGAGAGAGAGACGGCGTGCGAGAACGAGAGAGAGATGGCGCGCGAGAACGAGAGAGAGACGGTGTGCGAGAACGAGAGAGAGAGATAGACAGCGTGCGAGAACGAGAGAGAGAGAGAGATGGCGCGCGAGAACGAGAGAGAGATGGCGCGCGAGAACGAGAGAGAGAGACGGCGCGTGAGAACGAGAGAGAGAGACGGCGCGTGAGAACAAGAGAGAGACGGCGCGCGAGAACGAGAGAGAAAGAGAGTCGGCACGCGAGAACGAGAGAGAGAGAGATGGCGCCCGAGAACGAGAGAGACTGCGCGTGAGAACGAGAGACAGAGAGAGAGACGGCACGCGAGAATGAGAGAGAGAGACACGGCGCACGAGAACGAGAGAGCCTGCGCATGAGAACGAGAGGCAGAGAGAGAGAGAGACGGCGCACGAGAACGTGAGAGAGAGACGGCGTGCGAGGATGAGAGAGAGTGACGGCACGCGAGAACGAGTGAGAGAGACAGCCGCGAGAACGAGAGAGAGAGAGACGGCGCGCAAGAACGAGAGGGAGAGACGGCGCTCGAGAGTGAGAGAGACGGTGCGCGAGAACGAGAGAGAGAGATGCGCGTGAGAATGAGAGAGAGAGTGAGACGGTGCGCGAGAACGAGAGAGAGAGACGGCGCGCGAGAACGAGAGAGAGAGAGAGACGGTGTGCAAGAACGAGAGAGAGAGACGGCGCGCGAGAACGAGAGAGAGAGTGAGAGACGGCACGCGAGAATGAGAGAGAGAAAGAGAGACAGCGCGCGAGAACGAGAGAGAGAGAGATGATGCGCGCGAATGAGAGAGAGAGAAACGGCGCGTGAGAACGAGAGTGACTGCGCGTGAGAACGAGAGAGCGATAGAGACGGTGCGCGAGAACGAGAGAGAGAGAGACAGCGCGCGAG
>NW_025198835.1:0-5766 GCF_004010195.1 Chiloscyllium plagiosum
CAGCCCTGGGGACTTATCTATTGTGATGCTTCCCAGAATTCCCAGCACATCCACTTCCTTAATATCAATCTGTTCAAGCCGATTAACCTGGTCCATGGTGTTCTCTCTATCAACAAGGTCCCTCTCTCTAGTGAATACTGAAACAAAAAGCTCATTTTGGGCCTCCCCTATCTCTTCAGACTCCAGGCACATGTTCCCTCCACTGACCCTGATCGGCCCTACCCTCTCGCCGATCATTCTCTTATTCCTCAAGTAAATGTAGAACGTCTTTGGGTTTTCCCTAATCCTTCCCGCCAAGGCTTTCGCATGCCCCCTCCTTGCTCTCCTCAGTCCATTGTTGAGTTCTTTCCCAGCTACCCTGTCATCCTGTAAAGCTGTGTCTGATCCTTGCTTCCACAACCTTAAGTAAGCTTTCATCTTCCTTTTGACGAGAAGCTCCTCTTCTCTTGTCATCCAAAGCTCCTTCACCTTACCATTCCTTGCCTGTCTCAGTGGGACAAAGTTATCCAACACTCGCAACAAGTCCTCCTTAAACAGCCTCCACGTTTCTGTTGTGCCTTTCCTGTGGTACAATTGTTCCCAATTTATACTCCACAGCTCCTGTCTAACAGCAGTATAATTTTCCCTCCCCCAATTAAATACCTCCCCATACTGCCTGCTTCTGTCTCTCTCCATGGCTATGGACCACAAGTTGAGGCATTTGTGGTCACTGCCACTGAAATGCTCTCCCACCGAGAGAGCTGATACCTGGCCTGGCTCATTGCCTAGCAATAAATCCAATATGGCCTCCCCCCAGTCAGCCTATCTACATATTGAGTCAGGAATGCTTCCTGGACACACCTGACAAAATCGCCTCCATCCAGACCATCTGCACTAAGGAGGTATTACAGTTGAATAAAGGCAACTACAGAGGCAAGAGGGAGGAGCTGGGTAGAGGGAGAGGAGCCCAGCAGGAAAGACAGTGGGACAGCAATGGCAGGGATTTCTGGGAGTAATTCAGGAGAGACAGCAGAGATTCATCCCGAGGAGAAAGAAGCATAATACAGGGAGGATGAGGCAATCATGGCTGACAAGGGAAGTCAGGGATAGCATAAAAGCAGAAGCATTAATGTGGTGAAGGGCAGTAGGAAACCAGAGGATTGGGAAGCTTACAAAGACCAACAGAGAGCAACAAAAAAAGAAATAAGGAGGGAGAAGATTAAATATGAGGGTAAGCTAGCCAGTAACATAAAGGAAGACTAAGAGTTTCTTTAGATATATAATGGGCAAAACAGAGGCAAAAGTGGAGATTGGGCTGTGGAAAATGACACTGGAGAGAGAGTAGTGGGGAACAAGGAAATGGCTGAGGAATTGATAATTACTTTGTATCAGTCTTCTCGATGGAAGACATGAGTAATATCTCAAAAATTCAAGAGAGTGAGGGGGCAGAGGTGAGTATGGTGGCCCTCGCCAAGGAAAAGGTGCTAGAAAAACTGAATGGCCTGAAGGTGGATATATCACCTGGACCAGATGGACTACACCACAGAGTTCTAAGGGAGTTAACTGAACAGATAGCGGAGGCATTAGTGGTGATCCTGCAGGAATGACTAGAATCAGGGAGGGTCCCAGAGAATGGAAAATCACTAACGTAACATCCTGTTTCAAAAAGGGTGTAAGGCAAAAGATGGAAAATTACAGATTGATTAGCCTAACCTCAGTCATGGGTAAGATTCTGGAATCTATTGTGAAGGATGAGAGTTAGACTCCCCACTGTGCAGAAACAGGCCCTTCGGCCCAACAAGTCCACACCAACCCTCCAAAGAGTATCGCCCCAAACCCATCACTCTACATTTACACCTGACTAGGGCACCTAACGTACACATCCTTGAACACTACGGGCAATTTAGCATGGCCAATTCAGCTAACCTGCACATCAGTGGATTGTGGGAGGAAAGCGGAGCAAACCCAGGCAGACACGGAGAGAATGTGCAAACTTCACACAGACAATCACCCTCGGCTGGAATTGAACCTGGGTCCCTGGTGCTGTGAGGCAGCAGTGCTAACCACTGAGCCACAGTCGCACCCTTAATACGTCTTAAGACTTCTGAACACTTGGAAGGATGTGGTAAAATAGGGCAAAGTCAGCATGGTTTCATCAAGGGGAGGTCATGCCTGACAAATCTGCTAGAATTCTTTGAGGAAGTACCGAGCAGGTTAGACCAAGGAGAGCCAATGGATGTTATCCACCTGGACTTCAAAAAGGCCTTGGACAAGGTGCTGCACAGAAGGCTACTGAGTAAGATAAGGGCCCATGGTGTCAGAGGAAAGGTGCTGGTATGGATAGATGATTGGCTGTCAGACAGAAAGCAGAGAGTGGGGATAAAAGGTTCCTTCTCAGGATAGCAGCCGGTGACAAGTGGTGTTCCACAAGGTTCAATCTTGGGACCACAACTTCTCACTTTATACATTAACAATCTCGATGAAGGAACTGAGGGCATTCTGGCTACGTTTGCAGATGATACAAAGATAGGTAGAGGGACAGGTAGCGTTGAGGACGTGGGGAGGCTGCAGAAGGATTTGGACAGGGTAGGAGAGTGGGCAAAGAAGTGGCAGGTGGGATACAACATGGGAAAGTGTGAGGTCATGCACTTTGGTCAGAAGAATAGAGGCATGGACTATTTTCCAAAGGGGGAGAAAATTCAGAAGTCTGAAGTGCAAAGAGACTTGGGAGTTCTAGTCCCGGATTCTCTCAAGGTAAACCTGCAAGTTGAGTCAGTAGTCAGGAAGTAAATGCAAAAGTGGGGATGCACTTCTGAGGCTCTATAAGGCTCTGGTCAGACCACATTTGGAGTATTGTGCGCAGTTTTGGACCCTATATCTCAGGATGTACTGGCCCTAGAACAGAGGTGGTTCACAAGAATGGTCCCAGGAATGAAAAGCTTAACATATGAGGGACGTTTGAGAACTCTGGGTTTATACTCGGAGTTTAGAAGGATGAGGGGGGATCTAATTGAAACATATAGAATACTGAATGGCCTGGACAGAGTGGATATTGGGGAAATGTTCCCATTGGTAGGAGAGACTAGGACCCAAGGGCACAGCCTTAGAGTAAAGGGAAGGCCTTTTAGATGGAGATAAGGAGAAACTTCTTCAACCAGAGAGTGGGGAATCTATGGAATTCATTGCCACAGAAGGCTGTGGGGCTGGGTCATTGAGTAGATTTAAGACAGAGATAGATAGGTTCTTGATTACCAAAGGGATCAAGGGTTACGGGGAGAAAGCAGGAGAATGGGGTTGAAAAACTTATCAGCCATGATTGAATGGTGGAGCAGACTTGATGGGCTGAACGGCCTAATTTCTACTCCTATGTCTTATGGTCTTACGAAACGTTTAGAACATGGGTTAGGTTCCAACTCAAGCCCTCTGTCTAATTCCACAGTTTCAGAAGGGCGTGACCCTGGAGAAGGTATGGATTGAGCTGATTGTTCTGGGATAAAGAACGTCAGTCACTGGAGAGGGACTGGGGAAACTCAGCAGGTCTGGCAGCAGCTGTGAAGGGAGAGAAACAGAGTGAACATTGTTTGTGAGTGAACATTTCAAGCCTGTCAGGACTGGTCTTCAGACAATCCCCACTGAGGGTCACTGGACTCGAAACGTTAACTCTACTTTTCGATCTCTGTGGACCCTGCCGCATTTCTCTGGAAATTTGTTTTTTTTTTCTTTCGTTTGTTCCAGATCTCGAACATCCTGTGTCTCATTATAAAAGCTGGGGAGGGAAGGTTGGTGGGGGGGGGGGAATCATGGTGTTCTCATTTGAGCACAGAGAGTTCAGAGGGTATCGAGAGGGAGCACTCGAAATCACAAACAGTTTGGATAGCGTTAGTTGGCCAGAGGTGATACACTTAAAAACTGAAAGAAGTGTGCATGCTGGAAACCAGAAACAGAAGTTGCTGGAAAAGCTCAGCAGGTCAGTGGAGGGAAGTCAGAGTTATCATTTCGGGTTCTTCAGAGGAAGGGTCACTGGACCTGAAATATGAGTGGTGGTAAATTTAAGGTGGCTGGCAAAGAGGGAGATGAGGGGACTATTTTTTGATTTCTTGACTCATACCCGTGGTCCCCATGGTTCTGAAAAATCACCTTATTCTTCAGTGGTTGACTCTTTCTGAAATAAACAGAAAGACCTTGGAGTGTAGGTTCATAGCTCCTTGAAAGTGGAGTCGCAGGTAGATAGGATAGTGAAGAAGGCATTTGGTATGCTTTCCTTTATTGGTCAGAGTATTGAGTACAGGAGTTGGGAGGTCATGTTGCGGCTGTACAGGACATTGGTTAGGCCACTGTTGGAATATTGCGTGCAATTCTGGTCTCCTTCCTATCGGAAAGATGTTGTGAAACTTGAAAGGGTTCAGAAAAGATTTACAAGGATGTTGCCAGGGTTGGAGGATTTGAGCTACAGGGAGAGGCTGAACAGGCTGGGCCTGTTTTCCCTGGAGCGTCAAAGGCTGAGGGGTAACCTTATCGAGGTTTATAAAATCATGAGGGGCATGGATAGGGTAAATAAACAAGTCTTTTCCCTGGGGTCGGGGAGTCCAGAACTAGAGGGCATAGGTTTAGGGTGAGAGGGAAAAGATATAAAAGGGACCTAAAGGGGCAATGTTTGCATGCAGAGGGTGGTATGTTTGAGTTGCCAGAGGAAGTGTTGGAGGCTGGTACAATTGCAATATTTTAAGAGGCATTTGGATGGGTATATGAATAGGAAGGGTTTGGAGGGATATGGGCCGGGTGCTGGTAAATGGGACGAGATTGGGTTGGGATATCTGGTCAGCATGGACGAGTTGGGCCGAAAGGTCTGTTTCCGTGCTGTACATCTCGATGACTTAGGGCTTACACTTTGGGAAGAACTGTTTACGATCTTCTCTCAATGGCGCTGTCTCCTACCCCCTCCCCCCCACAACCCACCGTCCCCTGGCCTGCTATCTTAGACCAGTGCTCCTTTTAAAACTGGCAGGCCAGGGAACACGAGAAATTTCCACAAAGCAAAAATAAAACCTGTAAACTCGCAAATAACTGCAAGTCATGACCGAGCCACAGAGTTGAATAAACACAGATAACTTAACCTGACCACTTCATTCTTATGTCTGCTAATGAGCGAAATTGTTTCCCTGGGTTTCCGATTCCTCGACAGACAAGGCAGTCTCATTGAATTCCTGCCATGACCCCCTTCCCACACACTTCTCTATCCTCCCCCCACAAAGAACTGCCTGATAAGATTAGCCTGGCTCTGTTACTGCTTTCATAGTCACGAAGATTACATACACAAGACTCATTAACTCTCCCTCAATCCCAAACTGAGTGCTGACATGAAGATTAAACCATTTTCAATGAATGATAATTTTTCTCTGCAGGGAGCAAACACAAGATAGCAGAGGCCTGGACTAATGGGGAGAGCTGATGACAGAAATCCAATAAGAGAAACTATCAGCTTCACATGGTCAGAATTACAGCCACTGCAAAACTCAAACAGCTCGGCTTGCTGGCAGTTGATCATCACACTGTTCAGTTTAATCCGCACTACATAATGGCCAATTTACAGCACGGAACCCTTCCTCAGCCACCTCAATCAACATTGCCTCCCTACTCATTGCATTTATCTGGCCTCTCTTTAACACATCGATCCATGTCCTCAGCGATCTTTGGAATCCTGACTTGGGTTTATGAGCAATTATCTTCTATTGATTGGCCCGAATTCTGGTCTTAACACATCACCAACCCCCCCTCCCCCCCCCCACA
>NW_025198836.1:0-4425 GCF_004010195.1 Chiloscyllium plagiosum
AGTAGATTAAACCAAGAATAATTTCTGTTGATCAAAGTGCAATAGGAACCAATTCATGAAATTCAGATATCTAACATTTACCTTAACTATGTGAAGGCTATGACAATACTAAATTATTTTCAGTAATTGAAACCGTGCTGACAAACTTGTGCAGTATCAGTGCCTCACCTTTAGAGTGTTCCCAGATATTGCACAGCTGAAGTATTTTGTTTTGCACTCAGCTATATGTTGTTCTCACTTGTTTCTTTGTGAAAGATTACAAAATTAACTTAAATGAATGAACTTATGATTTCTTTAACCAATGTTGGGAGAAAAAAATGTCAGTATTTCAAGTGCTGATAAAGTAAAATAAACTGATAATCAGTAGAAAGGGTTTAAGATGGATATGGAACAAATGCTGGCAAATGGGATTAGATTAATTTTTGATATCTGGTCAGCATGGGCAAGTTGGATTAAAAGGTCTGATTTTGTGTTGTACAACTGTGACTTCATTCTCTCAATTATTCAAGAAGTTAAATACTTTCAGGAGGAAAAGGAGAATTTATGCAGAGAATGCACGTGCAATGATATTTGAGGTATATCAAACTCACATTGTTTCATGACCTTTTCCTCTGGGTTCTTCAATGAACAAACTTGTTTTATTATCTGAATAACTATGTATCATGTGATTTGCTTTGCACAAAATATTTCGTTCGGATCTAGTGAATGATTAAGAAGTGTTCATTTTTAAAATTTAGGCAGCTTGATTGTTAAGCAAGAAAACGTTAGCGTTTCACTCCCACTGAATCATTGCTGTATAAAAGATAACAAGCTTTTTATCTTTTCTGGGCACTGAATAGATAGAAGTCAATTCTGAAGGAAAAAATTCTCGTTGGTAAAGGAGTAATTGCTTCTGGTCACTCTTCAGGCTATAGAGGCTAGGAAAGAAATGAGTTGGCCAAAGTTTGCAACATGATTTGGATGGACTATGCTCATTGGGGAAACTTGCCAGATCTGGAGAAGAAACACATGTTTCAGAGTCTATGCAATAAACCTGAACATTGTTATTCTTTCACAGAGCTTGGGACCCGATGGAGCAGCAATGAAGCTCGTATTGTTTCTTAAATTTCCGAGCTTGCCAAATTATTGTTGGTAAATGCAGGTGACTTTATCAAAGCAAATTTCACATGCCCCAGCTAGGAATTTGGTCCAACTTCTGTCAGTCCATCCATTCCTATGAATAAGAGGTATTTTTAATGTGAGCACTCCATTTAACTATTTGAATTGAATACGTCAGTGGTTAAGTCCTCTTGGATGCTTATTTCAAATTACTCAATGTGATTTTTTTGTCCCCCCTGAATTTGCCAAGCACTGGGCAGTTCTGGAATATTCCAAATATTTACAATAGATGCATTTACACTATTGAAGGCAATCTGGCAGATTTGAATACCATTCGGGTAGTCAACAACAATACATAAGTAACTTTATGAATTGCTTACTGTACACCAACAACGTAAGCCAAGTACTATTGAAACCACAGATTGTCTCCCAAGGATTCCCAAATCTAAAAAGTGCATTCCAGATATGCTCACTATCACCATCTTGGAGCAGTCTCCCAAAGTGCTCCCAGAATTTAGAAAGCGCATACACTGCCCTCTAAAGCTAAATCTGCTGTCACAGGCTTCACTCGTATTGCATACAATGACATTTATTGTCCAGTTCTTTAATGTGACAAATTATTTTACAAACAATTTATAAAATACTTTAAATCCTGAAGAAATGTGATGTCAGCCCTTTGTAGAAGTGAATGGAAAGTGTGATGTTTGCTTGACCTTTGGCTCTATGTATCAGACCGAACTGAACCTTTAGCAAGATGTGGGATGTTTCCCACACACTTTGTTTAAAAAAGCAAAGATTATGCTCTGGGATTTAAATGTTCAATCAGGTTTAATAAAAATCCTTCCAACAATTGAGTTTGACTTCAGCACCTTTAAAGAGACATGCTCTTGGCCTTCAATTTTGTGACATGTGATCATTCTTTGATAAAGGTGGCTGTGTGCAACACTGCAGGATGTTGTACTGAAGTGCCTCATTGGGTGGATGAGTTTTATTACTGGTGTAACTCGGCTAATTTTGAAATGGAATGTTACTTTGAGTTAAATCTTGTTTTTAAACTGAGATGTGCTTGTGTAACTCAAGTGTGGAAACTATGCTCATGTTTGCAATGAATCTTTCACTTTTGGAGATTAGTATTTTTCTGGTCTGTTTTGTAAACAAAGTTCAATATAGAAAGCACAGTGATGTAGAACCGCAGGTCCAGCAGCATCTCTAAGGGGAATTAAACATTGTAAGTTCCAAGTCCAGTGACCTTTTGTCCGTTCAGACGAAGAGTCAGTGAACTTGAAATGTAACATTTTTTTCTCTTCACCGATGCGCTCAGAACTGCTGAGTTTCTCCAGCACTTTGTTTCTGGGGTTCAGATCTCCAGCACCTACAGTTTATTGTTTTGTTATAGATCCTATGATTTGACTTGGGGAGCGAGAGGCAGCAACTGTGATCTACGAGGATAAACCTCCCAAACCACGGAAAACAAACCGGTTCTTTATACTTTGCAAAACACGACTGTAAATAAGAAATGCAATTAAGCTAAGTACAAGAAGGCATACCACCGGCCTTGTCTCAAACCTGCTACTCATCTTTCAGGACTAATCTGTAGGAATTGTGTTTGCTCGTTTCCTTTGAGATCACAGTCCACAAATGTCCCAGTTCCAATTCCTGGGCCGGGCCCGGTTACCACATTGCAGTGGGATGGGGAGCTTTGTGTCAGCCTGAAGTTTTTGTTAAGAGCAACATTTCGGGTTGACGTTGACGGTATTGACTAATACTGTGTCATCAAACTTGGAGGAAATCCTTCCGAATGTATTGATTAACTGGACTGAGCCTGTTTACATGCAGCCCTGTTAGTAGTGCTGTAATATTCTAAGTTAAGAATCACACAACACCAGGTTATAGTCCTTCAGGTTTATTTGGAGTGCCGCTCCTTCATCAGGTGATTGTGGATGGCACAATTCTAAGGCACAGAATTTATAGCAAAAATTTATAGTGTGATGTAACTGAAATTATACATTGAAAAATACCTTGATTGTCTGGTGAGTCTTTCATCTGTTCGAATACCATGATAGATTCACTTCTTTCATGTGTAAATCACAAAGCCTTTTTTTAAAAAAGTTGCATTCCTGACAGTGGCCCACCAAATCACTCATTGTATTAATCACTGCACAGTCTCAAACAAGGAATGAAACTGGATGGACCACATTACATCTACCAATGCACTGGAAAATACAACAACACAATCAGCCCTCTTGACCCTGCAACTTCTGTCTCACTGTGGGCCAACAGCAGCAGCAGAACTGTACTCCAGCCCAATCTGAAGTCACATGGTCTGGTATATCCCCCACTCAACCATCAACATCAAGCCAGGGGAATCAACCCTAGTTGAATGGAGAGTTCCGCAGGGCATGCCAGGAGCAATACCAGGCATACCTAAAAATGTGGTGACAACCTAGTGAAGCTACAGTGCAAGCAACACCAAATAGAACTATGTGATCCAACAACCAATGGATCAGATCTGAGTTCTGCCACACCTCCTCAGGAATGGTGATGGACAATTAAACAACTCACTGCAGGAAGCCATCACAGATATCATCACCCTTACTGATGGAGGGGCCTCACACATTCATGCAACAGATAAGACGACAGCATTTGCAGCAATCTTCAGCCAGCAGTGCCAAGTGGATGAGCCTTCTCCATGTGTCTATGGCATCACAGATGTGAATCGAATTGGTTGAAAACTCATTTCAAATCAGATCAAGAAATGGACAAGTGGTGTAAAGGCTATGGTCCCTGCCAGCATTGTGGCAATAATACTGATGGCTGTGCTCCAGAACTTGCTGAAACTGTGTTGCTGCAAAAGCGCAGCAGGTCAGGCAACATCGAAGGAGCAGGAGAATCGACGTTTCGGGCATGAGCCCTTCTTTAGGAATGAGTTCCTGAATGCTGCCTGACCTGCTGCGCTTTTCCAGCAACACATTTTCAGCTCTGATCTCCAGCATCTGCAGTTCTTGGAGAAGTAGTGTAAAGGCTATGGGCCCTGCCAGCATTGTGGCAATAGTACTGATGGCTGTGCTGCAGAACTTGCTGCTCACCAAGACAAGTAGTGCTCCAGCACTGGCACCTACTGACACTGGGAAATGTTTCCCAGTGTTGTTCAACACAAAAACGCAGGACACATCCAACCCAGCCAATTTCCCTCCATCAGACCACACTCGCTCAGCAGTGAAGTGATAGACGTTGTCATCAACAGTGCTGTCAAGCACATGCTCACAATAACCTGCTCAGTGACACCCAGTTTGGGTTCTTCCAGGGCCAATCAGCTTCTGAGCTTGT
>NW_025198836.1:4563-5767 GCF_004010195.1 Chiloscyllium plagiosum
ACTTGTACCAGAACTTGCTGATCCATCAAAAGTCTCCCATTTATAAGCAACAGCAATTTACTTTCACACCCTTGACTTAATTCCTGGCTGTAATCTTCCTATCTCCATGCACCAGACACACTTTCACATCTCAACAACTCATTTTAGTTTAGACTCCCAATGATGTGTTTATTTTTGAGTTCAGCTGTGTGACTGTTTCTATAGATTCCAAGGCAACACGGTCTGGAATTCCTACCCTGTAAGATCTGCTTTCTTCCTTTAAGTCATTCCTGAAAAATTGCTTATTTCGCAAAGGTTTGGTCACCGGACATAATATTCTCCATCTGTGGCCTTATGTCAAAAGTTCTCAATATTTTTATGAAATTAAAAATGTGTTGATTTGTACAGATATCTTCTACTCTTCACTATCTCTGAGTGAATAATCTGTAATGTCTCCTACCCAACCACGCTGTGGGAGCACCTTCACCATTCCAACTGCAGCAGTGCAAGGAAGTCAAACATCACCTTCTTAACAGGCAACAGAGCTTTGGCCTTGATCACGTGTATCTGTGGAAGGAGAAATACACATCATGTTTCAGGGAGTGCAATATGTCTTATAGGGAATGAAAATGGTGCAGAATTTGACTGTCAGAAATGGAAGGAAAAGCCACTCATTTATTGGAAAAAAGAACTCTTGACTGTCAAAGATACTGTGGAAAAAATAACCTGATAATGGAGCATATGGTCAGGAGCCAGGCAGCAGTAGACAATTCATTTACAAAGAGGTCTGTGAACGTAATAGTAAAATACTACACAGAGCAAAAATACACATGAGAGACTGAGAAAGCTAGACAACAAACAAGTGGACATCAAGGAGCCCAGAGATGAATCAGAGCAATGTTCACTTTTATGATCCTACAGCCAGAGATGTCTAGCACAGAAACAGACTCTTCGGTCCAACCCATCTATGCCAACCAGATATTCTAACCTAATGTATTCCCATTTGCCAGCACTTGGCCAACATCCCTCTGAACCCTTCCTTTTAAAATGCCTTTGAAATGTTTCAATTTAGTTGCCCTTTAGACTCCTTTTGAATTCCCCCCACCACCACCTTAAACCTATATCCTCTAGTTCTGGGCTCCACCAACCCTTGTCTATTTACGCTATCCATGTCCCTCACGATTTTTATAATCCTCTATAACATCACACCTCAGCCCATTATGCC
>NW_025198837.1:0-5767 GCF_004010195.1 Chiloscyllium plagiosum
TATGGCTGTCCTCAGGCAACATAATTTTTCACAAAATGTATGGACCATTCTCAGGCCACAGGATTATTCACTCACCATATTGAACATCCTCGGGCAGCAGGATATTTAAAACACACAGTATTGACTATCCTTCGGCCCGACCGTTATTCACACACAGTCTTGACCACCATACGGCCACAGGATTAATGAACGCACTGTCTTGATCATTTACACATCACAGGATTATTTCCACGCAGTATTGATGATTCTCAGGCCAAAGCAATGTTCACACACAGTATTGACCATTCACAGGGCACAGGATTATTCACACACAGTATTGACTAGCACACGGCCACAGGATTAATGAACACTCAGTCTTCAACTTTTGCAGGTCACAGGATTGTTCCAACATAGAATTCACAATCCTCAGGCTACATGATTATTCACACACAGTATTGACCAGCCTATGGCCACAGGAGTAATGAACACACTGTCTTGATCATTTACAGGTCACAGGATTATTCCCACACAGTATTGACCATCCACATGGAAGAGGAATATTTACACAAAATATCACCATCCTCAGGCCATGGATCATTCACACACAGTACTGACAATCCTCAAGCCACAGGACTTTTCCTACACAGTATTGACCATCCACAGGTACCAGGATTATTCTCACACAGTATTGACCATTCTCAGGCCACAGGATTATTCACACACGGTATTGAGCATTCACAGTGCACAGGATTATTCCCACACTGTATTCACAATTCTCAGGCCACAGGTTAATTCACACACAGTATTGACAATTCTACGTCCACAGGATTATTCACACACAGTATTGACAATCCTCCGGTAGCAAAGTTATTCACACGCATTATTGACCAGCCTCAGGCCACAGGATTATTTACACACTGTGTTGACAGTACAGAGGCCACAGGAGTATTCACACACAATATTCAACATTCCCAGCCCACAGGGTTTTTCCCCACACAGTATTGACGAACATACGGACACAGGATTAATAAATTAATGCCTTGACCATTCAGTACAAACAGTATTGAACATTCACAGGCCACAGATTATTGATGCACAGTATTGACCATCCACATCACAAAGGATTATTATCACACAGCATTGACTTTCCACAGGCCACAGGATTATTCTCACACAGCATTGACCATCCACAGCCCACATTATGATTCACTCACAATATTGACCATCCTTAGGCAAAGGGTTATACACAGACAGTACTGACGATTCACAGCCCATAGCATTATTCACACAGTATTGACTGCCCTCAGACCACATTATTATTCACGCACAGTATTGACCATCCTCCGTCCACAGGATTACTCACACACAGTATTGATCATCCTCAGGTCAAGGGTTTTCATACAAAGTATTGACCATCCTAAGGACATAAGATCATTCACACACTGTATTGACCAACCTGAGGCCACAGGTTTAATGAACACATTCCCTTTACCAATTAACTGGTCACAGGAATATTCCCACACATGTACTGACAATCCACAGGGCACAGGATTATTCACACACAGTATTGAACATCCTCAAGTTCAGGATTACTCTGACACACTATTGACCATTCGCAGTCCACAGGATTGTTCACATATAGTATTGTTCATACTCAGTCTAAGGATTAGTCAAACACAGTATTGATGATTCACAGGCCAGGGGATTATTCACACACAGTATTGACTAATCTCAGGCCACAGGTTTATTCACACACAGTATTGATGATTCACAGGCCAGAGGATTATTCACACACAGTATTGACGAACCTCAGGCCACAGGTTTATTCACACACTGTATTGACTAAACACAAGCCACAGGAGTATTCAGACACAATGGTCAATATTCTCAGCCAACAGGATTATTCAGATACAGTATTGACCAGCATACGGCCACAGGATTAATGCACACACTAACTTGTTCATTTACACGTCACAGGATTATTCCCACACAGTATTGTTGATTCTCAGGCCACAGCAATATTCCCACACAGTATTGACCATTCATAGGGCACAGGTTTATTCACACACAGCATTGACTAGCACATGGCCACAGGATTAATGAATACTCTGTCTTCAACATTTACAGGTCACAGGATTATTCCCACATAGTATTGATCATCCTGAAGTCACAGGATTATTTACACACAGTATTGACCATCCTCAGGCCATGGGTTATCCACACAACTTATTGACAATCCTCAAGGAACAGGATTATTCCTACACAGTATTGATCATCCTTAGGCAACAGGATTATTCTCACATTATATTGACGATTCTCAGGCAACAGGATTATTCTCACACTGTATTGACCATTCTCAGGCCACAGGATTATTTTCACACACAGTATTGAACATCCTCAGGCCGCAGGACTACTCACACACAGTATTGACCACTCACAGTCCACAGCATTTTTCACACACATTATTGACCAACCTCAGGCCACAGTATTATTCACACACAGTATTGACCATTCTCAGGCCACAGGATTATTTTCACACAATATTGACCATTTTTAGACCACAGGATTACTCACACACAGTATTGACCGTCCTCAGGCCATAGGATTATTCACACACAGTATTGACAATTCGCAGCCCACAGGATTATTCACACACAGTATTGACAATCTTCGGGGAGCAAAATTATTCCCACACATTATTGACCAGCCTCAGGCCACAGGATTATTTACACACTGTGTTGACAGGACAGAGGCCATATGAGTATTCACACACAATATTCAACATTCTCAGCCCACAGGATTATTCACACACAGTATTGACGAACATACGTCCACAGGATTAATAAACACATTGCCTTGACCATTCAGTACAAACAGTACTGAATATGCACCGGCCACAGTTTATTAACACCCAGTATTGACCATCCACAGGCCACAGTTTTATTAACAAACAGTATTGAACATGCACAGGCCACAGATTATTGATACACAGTATTGACCAGTCACATTCCACAGGATTTTCAGCACAAAGTATGGACCATCCTCAGGCAACATAAGTTTTCACACACTGTATTGACCATCCTCAGGCCACAGGATTATTCACTCGCTGTGTTGAACACCCTCGGACAGCAGCATATTTAACACACACAGTATTGACCATTCTCAGTCCACAGGATTATTCACACACAGTATTGACCACCATACGGCCACAGCATTAATGAACGCACTGTCTTGGTCATTTACACGTCACAGGATTATTTCCACACAGGATTGACGCGTCTCAGGCCACAGCAATATTCTCACACAGTATTGACCATTCAAAGAGCACAGGATTATTCACGCACAGCATTGACTAGCACACAGCCACCGGATTAATGAACACTCTGTCTTCAACATTTGCAGGTCCCAGGATTGTTCCCACACAGTATTGTCAATCCTCAGGCCACAGGATTACTCTGACACAGTATTGAACATCCTCAAGCCACAGGATTATTCTGACACAATATTGACCATTCACAGCCACAGGATTGTTCACACATCATATTGATCATGCTCATGCCAAGGATTAGTCACACACAGTATTGACCATTCACAGGCCAGAGGATTATCACACACAGTATTGATCATGCTCAGGCCACAGTATCATTCACACACTGTATTGAGCAACCTCAGGCCACAGGAGTATTCACACACAATATTCAATATTCTCAGCCAGCAGGATTATTCCCACACAGTATTGACCAGCATACGGCCACAGGATTAATGAACACACTATCTTGACCATTTACAGGTCACAGGATTATTCCCACACAGTATTGACGATTCTCAGGCCACAGGTTTATTCCCACACAGTATCGACCAACATACGGACACAGGACTAACGAACACACTGTCTTGACCAGTCACAGGGCACAGGATTATTCCCACACAGTATTGACCAGCATATGGCCACAGGATTAACGAACACACTGTCTTGACCATTCACAGGGCACATGATTAGTATTGACCATCGTCAGGCCACAGGATTATTCCCACACTTTATTGACCATTTTCAGGCAACACTATTTTTCACACATTGTATTCACCATCGTCCGGCCAGAGGATTATTCACATACAGCATTGAACATCTTCAGGCCACTGGATTATTCCCGCACACTATTGACCTTTCTCAGGCCACAGGATTATTCACACACATTATTGACCAGCATTAGGCCAGAGGATTATTCAACACAGTATTGACTATTCTCAGGCCAAAGGGTTATTCCAACACAGTATTGGTCATTCTCAATCCACATGATTATTTGCACACAGTATTGACTACCCTCAGGCCACTGGATTATTAACACACAGTATTAACCATCCACGGCTCACAGGATTATTATCACACAGCATTGACAATCCACAGTCCACATTATTATTCACACACAGTATTGCCCATCTTTATGCAAAGACTTATTCACACAGTATTTATGATTCACAGGCCACAGGATTAGTGACACACAGTATTGACTGGCCTCAGTCCACAGGATTATTCACACACGGTATTGAGCATACACATGGTAGTGAACATTCACAGTGCACAGGATTATTCACACACTGCATTGACCATTCACAGGCAAAAGGGTTATTTCCACACAGTATTGATCATCCTCAGGCCACAGGATTATTTTCACACAGTGTTGACCATTCACAGGCCACTGTCTTATTCACACACAGTATTGGTCATCCGCAGGCCAAATGCTTATTTACAATCAATATTGACCATGCACAGGCCACAGGATTACTCACACATAGTATTGACCATTCACAGGCTACAGGATTATTATCACACTGCATTGACCATCCACAGACCAGGATTATTCACACTGTGCATTGACCATTTACAGTCCAAAGGATTATTCACACACAGTATTGACCATCCTTAGGCCAATGGTCATTCACACACAGTATTTACGATTCACAGGCCACAGGGTTATTTACACACAGTATTGACTGCCCTCAGGCCACAGGATTATTCACACTCTTTGTTGAGTATTCACAGTGTACAGGATTATTCACACACAGTACTGAACTACCTCAGGCAACAGAATTAATTACACAAAGTTTTGACCATCCTCTGCCAATGGTTATTCACACACAGTATTGACCATCCTCAGGCCAAGGGTTATTCACACACATATTGACTATTCACAGGCCAGAGGATCATTCACAAACTGTGTTGACCAATCTCAAGCCACAGGAGTATTCCCACACAATATTCAACATTCTGAGCCCACACGATTATGCACACACAGTATTGACCAGCATGCGGCCATAGGATTATTCTCACACAGTATGGACCATTCTCAGGCCAAAGGATTATTCACACACAGAATTGATCATCCTCAGGCCACAGGATTATTCTCACATAGTATTGATCTTTCTCAGGCAACAGGATTATTCATACACAGTATTGAACATTCTCAAGCCGCAGGATTATTCTCACACAGATTGACTATCCTCAGGCCCCGGGATTATTTACACACAGAACTGACCAACCGCAGACCACAGGATTATTCTCACACAGTATTGACCATTCTCTGGCCACAGGATTATTCACATACCATATTGTCCATCCACATGCCAAGGGTTATTCACACACAGTACTGACTACACAAAGTGAGATCATTAGAGGTGCACGGAGGAGCAAACAGAGATGTGGAGTTTTGTTGCGACTGGAAAAGGGTCTGAAAAGGATTTTACACTGACAGGGTGATATTGTGAAAAACTACAGAAATAGTGATGATTG
>NW_025198838.1:0-5767 GCF_004010195.1 Chiloscyllium plagiosum
TGTATTGCACTGGGAGACACTGTGTACAGTTCCTGTCTCTGTATCACACTGGGAGACACTGTGTACAGTTGGGTGCTGAAAGTCTTGTTATGAGAATAATCTGTGTTTATAGCAATCCTTGGTGCTGGCTGGGGGAGAGGAACAGAGCAGAATCCTCGCCTCTGGTGTGATGTTTCTTCAGATGGGTTATGTTGTTGAAGCTGGTAAGCAAGTTGACATTGACACATCCGTATGAATTATTCAAGGCAATGACGCAGGCCTGACGGGATCGTCATGGTGATTTTCCCCACTGCAGGACTGAAGGGGAGCATTATTGCAAAACTTGGCTACGGAAATCCGAGGGGATTTGAAGAAATGTTTCTGTCTTCGGAGAGCGTCAGAAAGTGAAACTTGAATTCTCAGGCTGTGGTGGAGATAAATACTGTTGACGCGTTTAAAGGGAAGATAGAAAAACCCACTGGGAGAGAAGGAGGCAGTGATGGGGTCAGATGGAAACGGGGGTGACTGCTGAGACAAGGTCAGGTGGTGCAGGAACACCACACGTGTCTGATGCAGGCCATGTCAAACCTCTGTGACATAAACGTAAACAAATTAGGACGAGCTAGCAATCGACAAAAGGAAAAGGTCCCTGATATTGGAGCGATCCCAACTGATCCTGTGCCTCTCTGACACTGCAGCACTCTGCAAACACCCTCTGTCTCTGGGACACTCTGCACAGACCCTCTGTCTCTGGCTCACTCTGCAAACACCCTCTGTCTCAGGGACACTCTGCACAGACCCTCTGTCTCTGGGATACTCTGCACAGCCCCTCTGTCTCTGGGACACTCTGCACAGACCCTCTGTCTCTGGGACACTCTGCACAGCCCCTCTGTCTCTGGGACACTCTGCACAGACCCTCTGTCTCTGGGACACTCTGCACAGACCCTCTGTCTCTGGCTCACTCTGCAAACACCCTCTGTCTCTGGGATACTCTGCAAACACCCTCTGTCTCAGGGACACTCTGCACAGACCCTCTGTCTCTGGGACACTCTATACAGACCCTCTGTCTCAGGGACACTCTGCACAGACCCTCTGTCTCAGGGACACTCTGCACAGACCCTCTGTCTCTGGCTCACTCTGCAAACACCCTCTGTTTCTGGGACACTCTGCAAACACCCTCTGTCTCAGGGACACTCTGCACAGACCCTCTGTCTCTGGGACACTCTATACAGACCCTCTGTCTCTGGGATACTCTGCACAGACTCTCTGTCTCTGGGACACTCTATTCAAACCCTCTGTCTCTGGGATACTCTGCACAGACCCTCTGTCTCTGGGACACTCTGCACAGACCCTCTGTCTCTGGGACACTCTATACAAACCCTCTGTCTCTTGGAAACTCTGCACAGACCCTCTGTCTCTGGCTCACTCTGCAAACACCCTCTGTCTCTGGGACACTCTATACAGACCCTCGGTCTCTGGGAAACTCTGCACAGACCCTCTGTCTCTGGGACACTCTGCACAGACCCTCTGTCTCTGGGACACTCTATACAGACCCTCTGTCTCTGGGACACTCTATACAAACCCTCTGTCTCTGGGAAACTCCGCACAGACCCTCTGTCTCATGGTGGGAGAGCACTTTGGTGACATTGACCACAACTGCCTCACACTTAGCATAGCCTTGGAGAGAGAAAGGAGCAGTTACCGAGGGAAGAGATTTAATTAGGGAAAAGGAAATTATGACGCTATCAGACAGGAGTTGGGAAGTACAGACTGGGAGCAATTGTTCCACAGAAAGGGCGCAGCAGACACACGTGGAGAACGTTTAAGGAGCAGTTGTTGCGAGTGATGCACAAATTTGTTCCTCTGAGGCAGGTAAAAAGGGGTAAGATTAAGGAGCATTAGATGATGAGAACAGAGGAGCTTCTCATCAAAAGGAAGAAGGCAGCTTACGTAAGGTGGAGGAAGCAAGGATCTAGCACAGCTTTAGAGGATTACAAGCTTCCTAGAAAGGAGCTCAGAAATGGACTGAGGAGAGCCAGGAGGGGGCACGAGAAAGGCTTGGCAAGACGGATTAGGGAGAACCCAAAGGCATTTTACTCCCTGACAATAACAGACCAGTCAGTCTCACGTCTGTGCTCAGCAAAGTTTTGGAAATAATTCTGAGGGATGGGATTGATGACTGTTTAGAAAAGCATAGTGTGATTAAACGTAGTCAACATGGCTTTGTGAGGGACAGGTCATGCCTCACAAATCTTATTGAGTTCTTTGAGGAGGTGACGAGACAGGTCGATGAAGGTAGAGCAGTGGATGTGGTGTATATGGACTTCAGCAAGACATTTGATAAGGTTCCCCATGGTAGGCTCATTCATAAAGTCAGGAAGTATGGGATACAGGGAGATTTGGCTATCTGGATTCAGAATTGGCTGGCTGACAGAAGGCAGAGAGCGTTTGTAGATGGAAAGTATTCTGCCTGGAGGTCAGTGTTGAGCGGGGTCCCGCAGGGCTCTGTCCTTGGGCCTCTGCTCTTTGTAGTTTTTATAAAAAACTTGGATGAGGAGGGTGAGAGGTGGGTTGGTAAATTTGCAGATGACACAAAGGTTGAGGGTGCCGTAGATAGTATCAAGGGCTACTGCAGGCTGCAGCGGGACATTGACAGGATGCAGAGCTGGGCTGAGAAATGGCAGATGGAGTTCAACCTGGATAAATGCGAAGTGATGCATTTTTGAAGGTCAAACTCGAATGCTGAATATAGGATTAAAGACAGGATTCTCGGCAGTGTGGAGGAACAGAGGGATCTGGGTGTGCAAGTACATAGATCCCTCAAAGTTGCCGCCCACATGCATAGGGTTGTTAAGAAAGCAGATGGTGTTTTCGCTTTCAATAAGATTAGATTCCCTACAGTGTGGAAACAGGCCCTTCAGTCCAAATGGTCCATACCAACCCACCGAAGAGTAACCCACCCAGACCCATTACCCTCTGACACATGCACCTAACACTTTGGCAATTTCCCATGGCCAATCCACCCTAACCTGCACATCCCTGGACACTATGGGACAATTTCCCATGGCCAATCCACCCTAACCTGCACATCCCTGGGCACTATGGGACAATTTCCCATGGCCAATCCGCCCTAACCTGCACATCCCTGGGCATTGTGGATTTCCATGCTTCTCCTGCAGAATGTGGCCGGTGAGAGATGTGCCGCATGTCTCTGCCGACTGCATCTGCGGGAAGTGCACCCAACCCCAGCTCCTCGAACACCGAGTTAGGGAACTGGAGCTGGAGCTGGATGAACTACGGGTCATCCAGGAGGCTGAGGGAGAAATGGAGAGGATATACAGGGAGGTGGTCACTCCTCAGAGACAGGTTAAGGACAGCTGGGGTACAGTCAGGCGGAGGAAAGGGAACCGGCAGATAGGGCTGGGGTCCCCTGTGGCCGTTCCCCTCAGCAATAAGTATACCATTTTGGATACTGCTGGTGGGGACGGCCTACCGGGGGAAAGCCATAGTTGTCAGATCTCTGCCACTGACCCTGGCACTGAGGCTCAGAAGGGAAGGGGATATATATAAGTGCGAGGGTAAGGGACTCAATAGTTAGACGGATTGACAGGAGATTTTGTGGTCAGGAACAGGTACTCCAGGAAGGTATGATGACTCCCCGGTGCCAGGGTCGGGTTTATAAGATTCTGAAGGGGGAGGGTGAGCAGCCAGAAATCGTGGTACATATTGGCACCAATGATATAGCTAGGAAAGGGATTGAGGATGTGAAAAGTGACTGCAGTGAGCTAGGTTGGGAAGCTGTAGAGCAGGACGAGTAGAGAAGTGATCTCAGGTTTGCTACCGGTGCCACGAGACAGTGAGGTGAGGTCCAGTCAGCGAATGCAGCTTAACACGTGCTTGTGAGGCTGGTGCAGGAGGGAGGGCTTCAGATAACTTGACCATTGGGATGTCTTCTGGGGAAGGTGGGACCCTGTACATGAAGGACGGGTTACACCTGAACTGGAGGGGCACAAATCTCCTGGGTGGGAGATTTGCTCGTGTGGTTCAGGAGGGTTTAAACTAGTTGGGAATCAGAGCTACATGTCTGAGAGGAGGGTAGTTAGATATGGGAAGTGACAGGGTGTAGTGAATTTATCAGGAAGGTTATTCATGCGATGGAAGTGTGTCTGCTTTAACGCAAGGAGTGTCCGGAATAAGAGTGATGAACTTAGAGCATGGATCAGTCCTTGGGGCTATGATGTTGTGGCCATAACGGAGACGTGGGTTTCACTGGGGCAGGAATGGTTGCTAGATGTCCCAGGGTTTAGAACGTTTATAAAGAACAGGGAGGGTGGAGAAAGAGGAGGGGGTGTAGCATTGCTAATCAGAGAGTGCGTCACAGCTACAGAAACGAAGGTTGTTGAGGAAGGTTTGTCTACTGAGTCAGTACGGGGTGGACGTTAGGAACAGCAAGGGAACAGTCACCTCATTGGGGGGGTTCTCTACAGACCACCCGAATAGCGGTACGGAGATCAAAGAACTCATAGGCGGCAGATTGTGGAAATATGCAGATGTAGCAGGGTTGTTGTCATGGGTTATTTCAACGTTCCCCAATATCGACAGGGACTTCCTAAGTGCATTTGGTTTGGATGGAGCCGTTTTTGTCAGGTGTGTTTCAGGAGGGTTTCCTTACTCAGTGTGTAGACAGAACGGCGAGGGAAGAGGCCATTTTGAGTTTGGTGCTCGGCAACGAGCCAGGACAGGTGTCAGATCTCGCGGTGGGAGAGCACTTTGGTGACAGTGACCACAACTGCCTCACATTTAGCATAGCCTTGGAGAGAGAAAGGAGCAATTACCGAGGGAAGAGATTTAATTGGGGAAAAGGAAATTATGACGCTATCAGACAGGAGTTGGGAAGTACAGACTGGGAGCAATTGTTCCACAGAAAGGGCGCAGCAGACACACGTGGAGAACGTTTAAGGAGCAGTTGTTGCGAGTGATGCACAAATTTGTTCCTCTGAGACAGGTAAAAAGGGGTAAGATTAAGGAGCATTAGATGATGAGAACAGAGGAGCTTCTCGTCAAAAGGAAGAAGGCAGCTTACGTAAGGTGGAGGAAGCAGGGATCGAGCACAGCTTTAGAAGATTACAAGCTTGCTAGAAAGGAGGTCAGAAATGGACTGAGGAGAGCCAGGAGGGGGCACGAGAAAGGCTTGGCAAGACGGATTAGGGAGAACCCAAAGGCATTTTACTCGTACGTGAGGAATAAGAGAATGATCAGGGAGAAGGAAGAGCCGGTCAGGGATAGCAGAGGGAAATTGTGCGTGGACTCTGAGCAGATAGGGGAAGGCCGAAATGAGTTTTTTGCTTCAGTTTTCACCAAGGAAAGAGAACTTGTTGTAAATGAGAACTTAGAGGAGCTGGGAAACAGGCTTGACCAAATCAAGATTGATGAATTTGATGTGCTGGAAATTTTGGAAAACATTAAGATTGTTAAGTCCCCAGGGCCAGACCAGATTTATCCCAGGCTGCTCCGGGAAGCGAGAAAGGAGGTTGCTAAGCCGCTGGCGATGATATTTGCCTCCTCACTCTCCACAGGAGTCGTACCGGAGGATTGGAGGGAGGCGAATCTTGTTCCACTTTTCAAGAAAGGGAATAGGGAAATCCCTGACAATAACAGACCAGTCAGTCTCACGTCTGTGCTCAGCAAAGTTTTGGAAATAATTCTGAGGGATGGGATTGATGACTGTTTGGAAAAGCATAGTGTGATTAAACGTAGTCAACATGGCTTTGTGAGGGGCAGGTCATGC
>NW_025198839.1:0-4363 GCF_004010195.1 Chiloscyllium plagiosum
AGTTGGGAGATCATGTGACTGGGCAGGATGTTGCTGAGGCTAGATTTAGAATACTATATTTAATTTAATTCGCTCAGCCACAGGAAGGATGTTAATAAACTTCAAAGGGTGCAGAAAAGATTTATAAGGATATTGCCGGGAGTGGGAGTTTTGAGGTATGGGGGAGGCTGGACAAACTGGGGCTTGTTTACTCTGGAGCATCGGAGTCCGATGCGTGACATCATGGACGTTTATAAAATTATGAGGGGCATGGACAGTCAGAATAGCCAATGTCATTTTCCCAGGATCGGGGAGTACAAACCTATAGGACAAAGGCTTAAGGTGAGGGGAGAAAGATAGTAAAGGGACAATATTTTCATCCAGATTGTGGATTTCATTTTAATTTATTTCATTCAAAGTTTCATCCAACATTTAAAAGGCATCACGCTGTGCATATTAATAGGAAGAATTCACAGGGAAATGGGCCTCATGCTGACGAATGGGTTGAGATCAGATTGGGATGTCTGGTTTAAGTGGACAGGTTCCCTGCTATATGACATTTTAAGAGAGATGAGGAAAAATACTAAAAGGGCATTTGAGTGGGAAATCTCTTACCCAGCGGTATGTGGTGCCTCTTTGTTCACATTTATTCAAACTGAGTTCATTACTATTTGACAGAGAATGAGTTGCGGATAATGGAATACAGAGAGGAAAGTGGAACTGAGACCACAACCTGTTATTCCAGAATCTTAGTGCCTGGTGGAGCAATTTCATAGTGTCGAACGACCTAATCTTGTTCTTGAGTGTAATGCTCCATTGTTTCATTCAGCCCCTCGAAACTGCTAGACAGGAGCAGTTGGAGGTCACTTACTGTATCATCTAGTGCACAGAAACGGGGAAGACTATTCAGAGATCTTTAAGTGATCTAGATCCCCTGACTTTCTCGAATAGAAAATTCCTGACATTCACGACCCTCTGTTTGAAGAAACCATTGCTCTGCTTATATAGGATGACCGATTGATATGAGTGCGAGAGGTGAATACAAGGGCTTAGCTAAGTGCGACTGACCCTGGTATCAGGACAGTATTTAACTGAGGATAACATGAAGGACCCTAAGCAAAATTGCACTTCATCAGAATCCGTTGCAACCTCTCCGCTGTTTGGATCATTTACAGCACAAGTGAAGTTGTTTATCATAATTGGGCATCAATCATCTCAGCTGTGGGACATCACTGCAGGAGATCATCAATGTAGCTTCCTCATCCCAGGCCTCTCCAGTTTCCCTGCAGTGTGGAATCAGGCCATTCAGCCCATTGAGTTGACACTGATCAGAAGTGGTGATATTCACTATAGGTTGCACAATATGCAGAACTTTTCGCCATCCCTCAGGTTCTAAATCAGTCTGTGTCCATGCGCAACAAGATCTGGACAATATTCAAGCCTGTGCTGTTTAACTGCCGTTAACATTTATGTAACAGCGCTGCCAGACACTGCACGTATCGACAGTAAACGAAGAAGTTCACTCTGCACCTCAATTTTGCTTCATAAGAATGTGGGAAAGTCATTCAGTCCATCAAAACGATTGTGAAAAAACAGAGACAGCCCATTCCGTCCCTTTGCCTGTTACATAGGAAGCTGAAAACTGTGTTGCTGGAAAAGTGCAGCAGGTCAGGCAGCAGGAGCAGGAGAATCGATGTTTCGGGCATAAGCCCTTCTTCGGGAATATTGTGAAGATATTGCAAGTTGTATTTTAAAAGTATACGGGAACGTATATACACATCTTCAAATCTAGTGGCCCTATTTGTTCTGAAAGAAATGGTTGGGTCTCCAGCATCTTCAGTCCTCACTTTTTCCCTGTTACACAGGACGACAAGCTCTCTGTCCAACACTACACGTCACTTACACAGAATCAGAAAGAGACAAATTCACACTCGGAGTCATTTACAAAGGAACAGGAAGGGGTCATTCAGCTTTAAAGTCACTAACCCAGGAACAGGAAGGTTTAAAAGATGGTCCAAGATCACAAACAAATGGAGCAGGGACTGAACAGATAGCCTGCTCCACTTTGTACCTCGTGGCTATATTACTCATCGTACATATGTGTGACATTAACATGGTTTCCTGGGAGTAAGAATGAAGACAATTTTTTAACCAGTTTCAAAGTCATCTTCTGTCGCTGAGAGAGCAGACCCAAGTTCTCTCTAGAAGTCAGAAGCTGGTGGTGAATGGCTAACTCTTGCACAATGAAGGTATTATGGCTTGTGAAAGGACTGTGTACAACGTAACATTGATTGCAGAGTCACACAGTAACTGTACATGAAAGTGTTCAGAGTTCAATCAGAGCCTGTATCTTACTGTCAATCGAAATGATGTCTTTGCACAGGCACATAAACTATCAGGAATCGACCATCCTATGGAGTTTCTTACCTTATCAATGACTGCTTGAGACATAATGAGGGTCCGTCCAAAATCATCAAGTTTCAAGTTCTTATTCTCTCACAGCGCTGCAGATTAAACAGATAGTCACTACATTCTCTCCTTATGGTAACATCATGCCAGGGTACAGTCTGGTGAAACTCCTTTGCACTGTCTCGGTGACATGGAGATCATTATTTATAAAGCAGACTCAGCTATACACAATATCCTAAATACTGGCTCAACAGAACACTATCATTGAGTAAGATACATTTATTCTGGTACTTTAATAATTTTCCATGACGGACCACATATCCTTTCCGGTTATAATTACTTCCTGCCTCGTAAGAATGCTGTTAGTGACTTATGACTAAAGACATCCAGGTCCTTTTCAACAACAGCCCTTCCCAACCTCTCAACATTGAGTAAAGTTAAATGTCAATAATGTTATTTGTTGTTAACATCTGAATCATTTTTATTTCTTGTGGACAGCTTTTGCACAAGAACTCATCCTTCTGAGACTCCCTAAGCCTTCCATCCATAGAAAAAAAATACTATTCTGTTCATTTTGTCCATTATCCAATTTTTAATACATACGGTGTACATTCCACCCTTACCTACACATGGACTCTAACATTCTCAACCAACCTGCACTCAACAATGTCAAACTTCATCTGATAATTCAATTACTCCTCTCCCGCTGGTTCTCAATTGTCAAAGACACAACAGACTCCAGCATGTTGATCAAAGATCATTTCCCTTTCCTGAATCTTGGCCAAATCTATCAAATCATATCATTATTTTCCAAGTGTCCAGTTGCCACTTTCTTATAAAAGGTTCCAACGTTTTCCTCACAGTTGACATCAAGCTATTTAGTTTTCTGTTTGTCCTCTCCGTCCTGTTTTAAATGTTTAGATTTACAATAGCTGCTTTCCAGACTGCAGGATCCTTTCCGGTATGTAACCAGCTTTGAAGAATAATCAGTAATTCTTTTGCTAGCTCTATTGCCACCTCCTCGATATTCTGGGATATAGCTCAGCAGAACCCGCACATTACCAACCTTCAATTCGATTAGATTTTCAAAAACATACTCTTCATTAATTCTAGTTTCGTTCAGTTCCTCATTTTCACCAGTCCCACTGTTCCCTAGTATATCTGAGAGTTTGCTTCTGTACCTTCCTCAGGGACATACACTCAATGTCTTCCTCTCAGCTGGCAATGGCTTCGACAACCAGTGAATATTTCGGAGGACTGCACTTTGGAGATGATGAATATGTTAACAACTCCTGCCTGGAAAGTTCCAGAATTAATCCAGTTCACTTCATGGTGAGTGTCAGTACAGTTCTGTCCCTGGTGTGAGGCTCAGGTTATACTGATGGAGGGGACGCAGCTCAGTGACCACCTCATCTTTGAAAGGTTCACATTTTATGTTTGGAATTGGTTCAGCTTAGAAAAATATTCCTAGAAATCCCAGGGAGGATAATACAATGCCCAGCCCCTCGCAGATTTCCTTCTGTGTAGTCTCGCCTCCATTTTTTTTCCCATGGACCGAAACACTCTATAAGTGCAGTGTCCAGAGTGCGGTCACCATACGCTTGGTCTCTCTGAGTAGATGCAGCAGCTGATAATGCACACCCGAGAAAATCATCCACAGAACCCGCCTTTACTGACAGGTGCAAGGTGCAAGTCAAATCCTCACACACACAGTGCATCCATTCCATGTTGAAAATGTTTCTCTTCCTGGCTGAGAAAGCCGTTACATCTCTGGCAGACACACAGTAAAATTTCCGTTCTCCAAAGAAACAGTCGACAATGTAACATTACGTTTCTCTGTATCTCAGCGACTATAACGGCAGCATCAGCATTACCGATGTAGTTGACCACCACACTCAGAGAAGAGCGAGTGTGGGAATGTAACTCACTTGAAACAGGGGCATATCTAGATTGACGTAATATTCAGGAATATGGG